>NC_044054.1:24450800-24615800 GCF_902167405.1 Gadus morhua | reverse complement strand
AAAATAGGGACCAGGTGGAAAAATTCCAGAAGCTATCCTTTAATGGAAAGTAAACAGGGGGAGCAGCTAGGTGATTTTTTGAAGGATGAGGCCAGGAGGTTAGGGATGTTTGCTTCTAGGAGGTCAAATCCCCACAGAGAGAGGAGATGGAGACACCAGGAGGTGAGGAAAGCTGTTATCTGATTGGGTCCAGCCATGACCCCGATATGATAATCAGGACCTAAGATGGAGTCCTCTGATAGCTGGGGGACTGTTGCACGTGTGTGTGTGTGTGTGTGTGTGTGTGTGTGTGTGTGTGTGTGTGTGTGTGTGTGTGTGTGTGTGTGTGTGTGTGTGTGTGTGTGTGTGTGTGTGTGTGTGTGTGTGTGTGTGCGCGTGTGCGCGTGCTATAGTGGTGATTGCAGAGATCTTGGGTATAGTTCACAGTAATGAGTCGAGACTGCGGGGTAGCTTTAACACACACACACACCTGAGTTGGCACACACACACAACCACACAACCACACTTACCTGACCCACACACAAACACACACACACACATACACACACACACACACACACACACACACACACACACACACACACACACACACACACACACACACAAATGGTCTCTGTGGGATTGCCGCATCACTCAAGTGTTGTCTCGGGATTTGTTCAGGATTATTTTCCATTACCGATCTAATTACTTTCTCCTTGATGCGCCACTCCTTTCTGCTAAAAATATATCCTTCCCCCTACCCCCCCCACACACACACACACACACACACATACATTACATGTATACAGTTGTTGAAAGCTACTTACAATAAGTGCATTCAACAATGAAGATATAACCCATGAATCGTGCAAGAATCCTTTGAGTTTGTACAATTTATGAAAACTGTGTTGAGTGCTACAATATGTAATAAAGAGAATTTGGGTCCCGAGGGAGTAGCAAGCCGTTTGGCAGTCTTAGAGCGTAGTGGACGGTCTGGTGGTGTACAGTTTGACCATGTCCTTCGCGTGGGGTGGGCCAGAACGCAAGGCAAGTATAGCTCCCCATGTTGTTGAGCATGAATTGCGGCAATGTTGGCTGTAGAAGGCCCCCCTGTCGCCGGTGTCACACCAAAGGCTCCTTGCCGTACGAGTCCCAGGCACCGCAGAGTAGTCGATATTGATGGAGAGGTTGGGGTTGGCGGATACCTGCCCTGGAAGGAAGAGCAGCTCAATCTTGTCCAGGTTGAGCATCGGGTCATGTGTCCACATCCAGTGAGAGACATCGGCGAGACAAGCAGAGGTTCAGGCTGCGGTCTGGCCATGAAAAGGACAGTATTGGTAGTATAGTAGTAGTATGACAGAACCCAGTGTCTTGGTAGGGGGGATTGACAGTGGAGGTGATGGAAGCTGTTCTGACAGTGGGAAATCTTAATCCACACTGGTGAGAGTCAAGAAGGTTGTTCTGGTGTAGGTAAGCAGAAAAGACTGCACACTAGAGACAGTTCAGTAGTTCTTTACATCAGGTGGCTTGAGTGTGTGTTTCTTTAAAAGAGGGATGAGTAGGGGTGAGAGAGAGGGGGTAGGAGTGAGAGGGATAGGGCTGATAGGGGATAGGGTGAGAGGGGATAGGGGTGAGAGAGAGGGGGTAGGGGTGAAAGGGCTGGTGGTTGGTGGGTGAAAGGTGACCACCTCATTGGGAGAGAATAAGGAAACGGAAGTTAGAGTAGGAGATCAAGAGTTGGCTGTAGGATAGGAGGTGACAGAAGATGGGGAAATGAGGAGCATAAGTCATCTTAAAAAGTAGTTAACAAAATCGCGGGGTAGTAGGAAGGAGGGAGGTGGGGAAGTGGGGGGATGGAGGAGGCTGGAGAAGATAGAAAATCACTTTTGGGATAGGATGAGGAAGATTGAATTTTAGATTGAAGAAGGGAGTTTTTTGCCGCAGATAGTGAGGAAGAAAAAGAGGAGAGAAGAGACGGTAGGCAAGAAAGTCATCAGGGCGCTTGGTTTTGCTGCACCACACACACACACACACACACACACACACACACACACACACACACACACACACACACAGACATACTACAACCACCCATCAACACCCTCTCTCCAATCAAACCCGCTCTCCCCTCTTATGCTCTCTTACCCTCACGTGCACTCTCTCCCATCACGCGCTCTCTCCCCCCTAACAGATACTCCCCTCCCACCTTTGAGGAAATAAAATATGATTATTAATCTCGGTCATGGTTCTTGATGTTTGGGTCACCTACACTTCAAACTTGATGTAAAGATAATTTCAATGTTTTATATTATGTCTGTATCTATATATTTGTATTTGTATATGTTAACAAGGTGTTAACATGTATAAAATAAATATATGTATTGATGAAGGTATTCATGTCATCATTTCACTGTTGTTCTTTATCTTGATTTCATGTTGCTAATGAGCTTTGTATTGATTGGCCGTTTCTTTATCTGATTGACAGTTGGCAGGAAGGAGTTTCAGTGGAGTTCAGAGGTCACCCGCTCCCTTCCTTCGTCTCCCAAGAGGTTAGCTGTGGTCCCGCCCAAACCCCAATCACCAGGTGAGTCGATGAAAACACCCTCTCTCTCGCTCTCGCTCTCTCTCTCGCTCTCTCTCACACACCTCTCTTTCTTGATCCCTCTCGCTCTCTCTCACACACCTCTCTCTCTCTCTCTCTCTCTTTCTCTCTCTGTCTCTCGCTCTCTCTCTCTCTCGCTCTCTCTCACACACCTCTCTCTCTCTCTCTCTCTCTCTCTCTCTCTCTCTCTCTCTCTCTCTCTCCCTCTCCCTCTCCCTCTCCCTCTCCCTCTCCCTCTCTCTCTCTCTCTTTCTCTCTCTCCCTCTCTGTCACTCTCTTCCTTCCATCGTCTGTTAGTCTCGCCTTCTCTAGTGATTCTATAACCTGGGATGGGATGGGATACTCTTTCTGATTGTATCGTGTTGTTTGACTGTATTCTGATAGACAGCTCCATCTGCTGTTTGCATGTTTAACTCTCCTCTGACAGTGGTGTCCATTCTCATGGCCATGGCATTCTCCAGGGACGGGTTGAAATCCTTCCCAACTCCCTTTTCTTATCAGCTTTCTCTTTTCTTATCAGCTTCCCCTGGGTACTTTTCAAACCATTAGTTTAGAGATCACAATGACTGAACTCATAAAGAATCTCAGTATAGTGGTGTGCTAGTGCAGTAGCATGCTAGATATTGGACGCTTGAGACATGTGTGTGTGACACTGCTTAGCGTACAGCTGACAAGCCTCTGCCAGCAAGAGACTCACCGTAAACATCCTTGGGTAGCAACAGAGCAGAGCATCCTGGGAACCATCACCCCGTATCTGCTGCAGTCATGTGCTTTAAACAACAGACACTGATTGGTTGAGCTGGGAAGGATGGCCGACAGCAATACACAAGATGAAACCAAAACCGCAGGAGCAGGCAAGTGGAGCGGTTCGATTAGAGACTGTGGAGAGGGGAGCTTGTGTCTTTTTTACTGACTCTACAATAGCAGCAGGGGAAACAGGACTTTCAGCAGTTCCCCCTTAGTAAACGTGATGCTGCTCCCTAGTGGTGTGTGGATGGTAGTATCACTCCACGTGGTAGACACATGCAGAAGACCAATTTGTCTTGTTTCCCTGATCTGCAGAAATTTAAAGATCACAGCACTTTGGCCTCTTACATCCCTGAGAGTAACCTTGTCTATCGGCTGACTCTACAATGAAATCTATCCTCTTTCATTTGCAAAGATTCTTTCACCCCTCCCTTTATTCCTTTATCCCTCAATTTAACCCATACCCCCCACTCCACACACACACACACACACACACACACACACACACACACACACACACACACACACACACACACACACACACACACACACACACACACACAGGGTGTGTGTATGTAGGTGTGTGAGTTTCTGCACCTTTGCCCATGTGTCTGTGTGCGTCATTAGCCTGTGTGTGTGTCATTACATGCCCATTCACCTCATGGATTCTGATTACAAACCAAACCAATCTAAGAGGTTCACCTTCAGTGAATCTCTTTTTCTTCAATCCTCTGGTCCAAAGGCCCTCCATCCCTCCATCCCTCCAACCCTCCATCCACCTCCCCCTCGCCATCGTACCTGCAGCTTTTGCCTCCTAGCCCTCTTGTATTATGTTACCCAGCCCTCCCCCAACCCACCCTCCAACCATCCAATCTCTGCAGCCAAAACCCTCATTGCCTGGCTCTCCCCGCCCCGCCCCTCAGCCTCATGTTGTCATGGAAACCACTCAACGTTGGTACGCTTCAGTGAGCACCATTTATGAGTTGAAGGTGGCCCATAGAGGCAACGCATGGGCTTGTGTATTTGTGGGTGTGTGTGGTTGTGGCTGGGTGTGGGTGTGTGCGTGCCTGCTTGCGTGTGTGACCAGTAGTTTGGGCTATATCATTCAGGTTGAACCTAAATTGGTTTTCACTTCATTCCTTTTTATTACAAAAAAATATATATGTATGATTATACCAGCACATTTTTTGTTTGTCAGGTTCCAAAATGGCTCATTATGAAAACAAGCAATCTCATCTCCTGTGTACATGTTTTTTAATATTTCAGTTAGTAGGGCTCTCACCTTAAGGAAGAAGGTTCATGGTTCCATCCCACTAGGTACTTAATATTGTTTGTCAAAAAAATATATTATTTTGGTCTCTTTTTTTTTTTATGTCAAATGGTATTACTGAATCAACTTCACCCTACATGAACCCCAATTTTGCCATTAAAATCAAAACTGTGAGTGAAAAAACAACCAATCGTGGAGAAGACACACTTCTAAACATGTTATTATATCCCACATGTCCGTCAATTGCTCTGATAGTAGAACACATGCCTGCAAGACAGAAGGTCAATGGGTTGAATCCTCCCGGTACCTAATATAGTCTGAGGAAACAGCCTGTCTACGGGATACTACTAAGCAATGGTCTACTACTTCCAGCAGTGGACGGACACACTGTCCTTGAACGCCGTTGGAACTTGGCTAACTCTGGGGCAGCTTGCTGTCATCGGCTGGTCTACTACACTGAAGCTAATTCCACTAGTCTGATCTAAGAGATTGCTTGAAACATAATCAGCGTCAATCGTTGACTACTTCCAGCAGTAGAGGAGCTTTAGCTTAATAGGAGGAACCAGCTCACACATCGAGAAAGCTGGCGGAATGTTCCAGTTGTGACTTTGGCTCTTCACGTGACCTCTAGCAGTTGTCTCACTGAATTCACCATTTCCTAATTTATTTTATTTGATAAAATTGTGCCAAGCTGCCTGCTTGAAATCGGTTATTAGTGTTTTCAGCTATATTTATCATTATTATCTTTATTATTATATTCATTATACACACCTCCGTTCAAGTAGGGTTTGATAAGTAATACTAATGAAGTGATAATAACACGGTTTAAGTAACTTTGCACCCAGTCATTAATCCTATAAATCATCTTTGCAGTAGTACGTACACCTAACAGCCTCCAATATAAAGTTCTGTTCAGTGCTGGGCGACCAGGAGGCGTGGTAGTCCATCACCAGGCGGAGTCACCTGGGAGTTACCCCCCGCCTCATAACCCCCCCACCCCCCCCCCCAGAGCTCACTCTCTCTGGGTAGCTCTCATCCGTCAGGTCCATGTGTTCTCCAGCGCTAGGAAAGGTCACCTCTCCAATCCTCTGCAAGGGAATCAGTTAACAGCATCGGGAGGAAGCTCTGTTCCATATTCAGATATACAGCAGAGATACAGCAACATACAGTAGATATACAGCAGAGACACAGCAGAGATACAGCAGAGATACAGCAGAGATACAGTGGAGATACCGTAGTGGTACAGCAGATCAAAAGAAGATAGACAGCAGATACACAGTAGTCTTCAGAAATCCAATAGATATTGTCTTGGCAAATGAGACTTCCAAAATGCAATGATGACCCCCCCCCCTCCCCCCCTCCCCCCCTGGTTCTGTGCCCTCCAGTCCAGGCCCGCCAGCGCCCAGCGGCCGCCATCAGGGGGTCGGTGCCCCCCGGCTCTCCTCGCCGCGTCGCCCCCTTCAGACCCCAGCAGGAGCAGCAGGAGAACCTGCAGCGAGAGAAGGAGGAGGCGCAGCGAAGGCAGAGGGAGAAGGAGGTGGAGGAGAGGGAGAAGAAGGAGCAGAGGGAGGAGGTGAGCGGGGCAGGATACCCTCTCCATGACCCCTGAAGGTCCCGGACTAGCAATGGGCTCTGATTGGTCAATAATGGCTTTCTAAGTCTTACCTTGACCTTTCATCCTGATTTGATAATACCTCCTTAATTGATCTATTTCCTAACTTTTATCCAAACATTATTTTCTATTGTACTCTGCTATAATACTGTAGTACTCTAGTGTTCTCTACTGTATAATGCTCTACTGTACTTGAATATAATATTATTAACTCTACGATACTCAGGTGTATGATGTTATTCTGTAATATTATATTGTATATTCTACTGTACTCTACTGCATTAGGTTATACTGTACTTTAACAGTGTGTCTCCACTGTACTCTACTGCATTATGTTACACTGTACTTTAACAGTGTGTCTCCACTGTACTCTACTGCATTATGTTATACTGTACTTTAACAGTGTGTCTCCACTGTACTCTACTGCATTAGGTTATACTGTACTTTAACAGTGTGTCTCCACTGTACTCTACTGCATTAGGTTATACTGTACTTTAACAGTGTGTCTCCACTGTACTCTACTGCATTATGTTACACTGTACTTTAACAGTGTGTCTCCACTGTACTCTACTGCATTATGTTACACTGTACTTTAACAGTGTGTCTCCACTGTACTCTACTGCATTAGGTTATACTGTACTTTAACAGTGTGTCTCCACTGTACTCTACTGCATTAGGTTATACTGTACTTTAACAGTGTGTCTCCACTGTACTCTACTGCATTATGTTACACTGTACTTTAACAGTGTGTCTCCACTGTACTCTACTGCATTAGGTTACACTGTACTTTAACAGTGTGTCTCCACTGTACTCTACTGCATTAGGTTATACTGTACTTTAACAGTGTGTCTCCACTGTACTCTACTGCATTAGGTTATACTGTACTTTAACAGTGTGTCTCCACTGTACTCTACTGCATTATGTTACACTGTACTTTAACAGTGTGTCTCCACTGTACTCTACTGCATTAGGTTACACTGTACTTTAACAGTGTGTCTCCACTGTACTCTACTGCATTATGTTACACTGTACTTTAACAGTGTGTCTCCACTGTACTCTACTGCATTAGGTTATACTGTACTTTAACAGTGTGTCTCCACTGCCCTGTGCTGTCAGGTCCAGAGGCTGCAGGGCCGCTATGAGCAGCAGGAGAGGCAGCTGTCGGCTCTGAGGGAGGAGTTGAAGAAGACCACCCTGGGGCTGCAGGCCTTCATCGTCACCACACAGCACTACTGCCTGAAGGTATGCTCTCACCCTTTCACTGCCCACCTTCACCTCTCCGACCCTCACCTCTCACACCCTCTCATTGCTAACCCTCTCATTGCCCACCCTCACCTCTCTGACCCTCACCTCTCTCACCCTCTCATTCCTAACCCTTACCTCTCTCACTCTCACCTCTCTGACCCTCACCTCTCTCACCCTCTCATTCCTAACCCTCACCTCTCTCACTCTCACCTCTCTGACCCTCACCTCTCTCACCATCTCATTGCTCACCCTCACCTCTCTCATCCTAATATCTCTCACCCTCTAATTTCTCACCCTCACCCTCACCTCCCTCACAACTCTCACCCTCACCTCTCTCACCCTCACAACTCTCACCCTCACCTCTCTCACCCTCATATCTCTTGCCCTTACATTTCTCACCCTCACATTGCTCACCCTCATATCTCTTGCCCTCATATTTCTCACCCTCACATCTCTCACCCTCACATTGCTCACCCTCACCTCTCTCACCCTTAACCTCTCTCACCCTCACATCTGTAAACCTCAAATCTCACCCCTCTCAACCTCACCTCACTCACCATCACATTTCTCACCATCACATTGTTCACCCTCACATCCCTCACCCTCACATCGTACCCATGGCTCCCTGCGTTCACACCACAGGCAGGTCTAACATATTCTCACTGGCTGCCGAACATGACCTTTCAACGGCAGGCTTGAATATATCTGATGTTATCTCCGGGTCCAAATCAATACTTTGACCCAGAGAGAATACACAGTTGAACTTAATAAGCATTCTGATACAAGGCTAGCATAATGTTTGCTTTTGTTATTATAACCCGGTTCCCCAGTGAAGGGATCAAAGTGACATGTGATCAATGCTTGCGTTGGCGGTGGAGAGTTGCCACGGTCAGGCGACCAGAGCGCTTGGTTTCCTAACCAGTGCTCAAAAGCAAAGAGCAGAGGATGACCTGTTTATATAGTGTATGGCTCCCCCTGCTGGCAAGAGTAAGGTACATCCAGTGATCATCACAGAGATTTCCAGAGGAGGCGAGCATTGGAAATTGTGTGAAATGAATGAACATGAACGATAGACTGGATCAATACATTAGCTCCCGTACGAGCAAAGTGAAGCACCCTATGATCTCCTCCTGAGGTTGTACATGTTTTGTGTTACAGACGGACCACGCAGAGGAGAAAGAAAAGGAACTCTGTTTGGAGGTGCAGAGGATCAAAGAGGAACTTGGTAAGAAGAACCAACTCACGAGACAGCGATGTCTTCATAAAACTTATTAGTTTCAGTCATAGCAGCTACAGACAACTGTATTCCAATGACTGATTTAATGCTACAGCGCACTTCATGAGCCATGACATATGCGGTTTATGATCTATATCAGAGAGGACATTTCGTTTTTATCTATATATACAATACTTTTATGTGTTGAAATACAGTTCACATTATATATATATATATATATATATATATATATATGTGTATATATATATATATATATATATATATATATATATATATATATATATATATATATATATATATGTAATACATTACATCACAATTATGTTTTTGGTAACACGTAACTATGCGGTCATACCAAAAGATTCATGAGCAGGGAAAGCGTCTGGCAGCCACTTATTTTCAATGAGAGCTGGCCGAAAGAAGCAGTGGTCACTGTGGCAGCAGTGAGCCGCGCGATAACCACGCCCAGACAGATGAGGGCAGTTGCAGTAATTGTAACTCAATGCAAATTAGCAGCGTTGGCGCTGCAGCAGCAACCATTCGCAGAGCTGGATTGTATTTTCTTCAGTGCCAGTTTCTAGCCAACATGGGGAGAAACAATCTGTTCTTGTCCCTGGTATCCCAGAGCTATGTTCAACCTGTTCAACCTGTTTGTCATCTACCGGGAAGGTAACACAAACCTGTTCTGGTGCATTGTGTAGCGGAGAACTGGATCAAACTCCTTGTATGAGGAAACATGCAAGGAATTGTGCCAGACTTAGAATATGTTTCTATGTCTACAATAGCCGGAGGTCAATTCTTTTGAAGCATTATTTCCTTACTGAAAAACAAATAGAGGAATGAGGAAAATAGTGTATTTAATCATGCTTTCTGGGCTGCCGAGAGCTCTACAACACCTTTGATATCGGGTACAACCGAACATGACGTCTGCAGCGTTGCTTGACTGATTGGTGACTGGCAGCCAGCAGCCAGCGGGCAGAGCAACCCCAGGCACACCTGTATGTTTAGGTGTGACCCTACAGTAAGACATACAGGAGATCTCCTCTTGGTTGCATTCAAAGCTCACTCTGCCTCTCCCTAACCAGCATGCAACTGGGCCAAAACCGTACTGCCTACTGCATGCATATATGTTTGAATAGAAATAGATAAATATGAATAAATGTCAAAGTTAAAGGGTAACCGTCATACTCTGCTATTTTGTGATATAAGAGAGAAATGCTCCCTGCTGCCCTTGGTGCTATTTGGACCAGTAGAGAATGCAGATCAATCATGCAATGGTCAAACTTTAAAAAATAAATATCTGCAGAAACAGTATTGATGTTGCAGACGGCAATCATCCTTCACCCCCTGGCTGAAGCAGTAGTCTCTCGTATTAGATTATAGCCGAGAGTGACGGTGTACCTTCAACGTATAAAGACGGATCTGTATCGTCTCCACCCCGAAAAAAAACAAAAAAACATACTCCTCTACCCAGCATGCAACTGGGCGCGCTGGCAGCGGCTGCAGTGCGAGAAGACTGCGTTGGAGGTGGCCTTCGAGCGGGAGCTGCAGGAGGTGCAGAGACAGCAGGAGCAGGAGCTGGCGGCGGTGGAGCTGGGCCTGAGGAGGTGCCACGCGGCGGAGACGGAGACCCTGAAGGAGGAGCAGCGGTCCGTGGTGCAGGAGCTCCGCGCTCAGCAGCAGGAGCAGGTGCACCCGTGGTTCAGGAGGGGGGGGGGGGGTGTATCGTGGGTGTAGGACTGACCAGGCTGGACTGGTAGTGGGGCTGTTTGTTTGACTCCCAGTGGACAGGGCCCGGAGGCTGACCGCAGTGGGTTTAACTGATAGCCTCCAATAAGATGTGGCTGTCCCTGACATTGGTAAATGACGTACAATTATCATAATGATTCACTACTTTGGATCAAAGTAACTAAAAAGTAAATTAATAAATAGTAATATATAATATATTTTATATATAGAACATATATTATTTTAATTGTTGTTATGTAGCGATTATTATCATTATGTATAAATATTGTAAAATACCTTCGGATTTTAACCAACTGATTGAAAGGCCATGATGTGTGTGTGTGTGTGTGTGTGTGTGTGTGTGTGTGTGTGTGTGTGTGTGTGTGTGTGTGTGTGTGTGTGTGTGTGTGTGTGTGTGTGTGTGTGTGTGTGTGTGTGTGTGTGTGTGTTTGCCCTCAAGATGGAGGAAATGACCGTTAATCACCAGGCAGCCACCCTGGAACTGCGTGACATGCATAATGTCACCATGGCAACGCTTCACGAGGAGCACGCCCACACAATAAAAGGTATGCAGACACACAGACCATCAGAGTATACGTTATATACACACAAATACACTCGAATTACATTGGAGAATACATATTGTAAACTCACACACTCACACGTAATTCATTAGAGCACATATGTTGCATATACATATACATTGTACGCAGTAGTACATGTTTTAGTGTCATAAGAGTAAATGTGTTACAGTGACATTCTACAAAGCAGTAAGGCTGTGATCTGTCTCAATATTTCTGTAGATCTGAGAAAAGCCCACGAGCAGCAGAAGATGATGTTAGAACAAGACTTTGAAATACTCAGACTGTCTCTCCAGGTATGGATTCATGAAATATCTTATTTGTGTCGTGCTTTCTTTAACATTGTAGACAAAATATGAATCCCATATGAGTGTGATCATATTTGTTTGTGTGTGTGTGTGTGTGTGTGTGTGTGTGTGTGTGTGTGTGTGTGTGTGTGTGTGTGTGTGTGTGTGTGTGTGTGTGTGTGTGTGTGTGTGTGTGTGTGGTAACGTGTGTATGTGTGTACGTGTGGTAACGTGTGTTTGTGTGTGTGGTTGTGCGCGTGGTATTGTGTGTGTGTGTGTGTGTGTGTGTGTGTGTGTGTGTGTGTGTGTGTGTGTGTGTGTGTGTGTGTGTGTGTGTGTGTGTGTGTGTGTGTGTGTGTGTGTGTGTGTACAGGACCAGGTGGACACCCTGACCTTCCAGAGCCAGAGTCTGAGGGAGAAGGCCCAGCGCTTTGAGGAGGCCCTTAGAAGGAGCACTGATGAGCAGATTGTGGTGAGAAGCTGTGGTGCACTCCTATGGGCCTTATACACATAGCAGCCATCCCGGTTCCTGGTTTAGAATCAAGAGTTCCAGTACCCATACTACCACACTGTTTAGTATGGCAGAAAAATACTTAGTATGTCACAATACATAGTATGGAAAATGCATTATGCCCAAAATCCCATGATGTTGTACTAGATGTGTTTCGCAGTATGCAAGCCAGCTATTCTGCCCACAATCCTCTGCCCAGCAGAAGATATGTGGATGGCGCCTCAAGTGTGCTTATCATTGACATCATCTGTAGTATGTCCCGATTGTATGCATACTCGATGTCTGATCTTGTCAACGTGGCGCTATGATTCAGAGGTCATTAGGTTAGAAAAGCACTCTGGCCTTATCGTCTGAAATATGATTTTAGTTTTCTTTGCACAAAATAGTCCACATATGAGGTTGATGCGTGTGTGTGCGTGTGTGTGCGTGTGCGTGTGCATGTGTGTGTGTGTGTGTGTCTGTGATTCTGTGTGTGTGTGTTTGCATGTGTGTGTGTTAGGAGGCCTTGGCTCCTTATCAACATATCGAGGAAGACCTGCGGAGCCTGAAGGAGGTGGTGGAGATGAAGAACCAGCAGATCCACCAGCAGGAGCAGAAGATCTCTGACCTGGAGAAGGTGGTACGTTCACCACCGCTTACCTTTTTCATCCAGTCAAGCTCCAGCTTAAGTATTGTTTCTCCTCATTAAATACTTAAAATACAAATGTCCTTGACCAAAAACTAGTGACTCAAGTGTTGCTACAGAATGAGGGTGTGTCTTGAAAATACTAGCCCCGCCCCATGGGTCCGTCTTAAATGCATGAGCCTCGCCCAGGGGTTAATGAGCCCAAGCCCTTGGATCCAAAAGTCTCCAACCAAACCGTGTTTATACCATGTTGTCCTATTCTGATCCAGCCTATTCTGTGCTCCTGAGTTAAACGTCAGCGGTGAGCCGGAGCTTGAGTTGTGGTGGCTGACAGCTCTTGTTGTGTTGGTGGTGCGCCAGGCCCAGAAGAACGTGTTCCTGGAGGACAAGGTGCAGGTGCTGCAGCAGCAGAACGAGGACCTGAAGGCCCGCATCGACAACAACCTCTCTCTGTCCAGGTACTCATCACTCATCAACACAGTACAAACACACAGTAGAACAACAGAGTAGAACCCCACTCTGTCCACGTACTCATCAACAAAGTAGAACAACACAGTAGAACCTCTCTCTGTCCAGGCACTCATCAGCACAGTAGAACACAGTAGACCACAGTAGAACCTCTCTCTGTCCAGGCACTCATCAGCACAGTAGAACACAGTAGACCACAGTAGAACCTCTCTCTGTCTAGGTACTCATCAGCACAGTAGAACAACACAGTAGAACCTCTCTCTGTCTAGGTACTCATCAGCACAGTAGAACAACACAGTAGAACCTCTCTCTGTCTAGGTACTCATCAGCACAGTAGAACAACACAGTAGAACCTCTCTCTGTCTAGGTACTCATCATCAGCACAGTAGAATAACACAGTAGAACCTCTCTCTGTCTAGGTACTCATCAGCACAGTAGAACAACACAGTAGAACCTCTCTCTGTCTAGGTACTCATCAGCACAGTAGAACAACACAGTAGAACCTCTCTCTGTCTAGGTACTCATCATCAGCACAGTAGAATAACACAGTAGATTACATCAAAGCATTCATATCAGCCCCCCTAACACTTTTAGTGAATCCTACATAAAAGCAGTCAACTCAATATTACAGAATCATCCCCCGTGCTGGGAATAGAACCTTAATAGGGTGTAAAATGGCTCCTGGTGTGACCGGACGGGTGTGGGGCTGGGGGGTCCGCAGGCAGCTGTCGGAGGAGAACGCCAACCTGCACGAGACGGTGGAGAAGGAGAGCACGGAGAAGAAGCGCCTGAGCCGCAACAACGACGAGCTGCTGTGGCGCCTGCAGACCAGCCCGCTGGCGTCGCCCGGCTCCTCCCCCCTCCACCGCTCCTTCTCCACCTCCCCCGCCCCCTCCTCCCCCTTCCTCGTCTCCTCCCCCTTCCTCTCCTCCTGCGACTCCCCCACTCACTGTCACGGCTGCCCGCAGTCCGCGCACCCCGCGCAGTACTACGCCTCGCCCTCCCATCGCGCGGCCAATCAGAATTACTCGCCGGGCCCGGCCACGCCCACTCACACCAGGGCCGTGGGGAATCTCAATTACTCCCCCGGTCCGGCCACGCCCACTCACAGGGCCGCAGCCAATCAGAATTACTCCCCGGGTCCGGCCACGCCCACTCACAGAGCTTCAGCCAATCACTGTTCTCCAACAGCTGTTCTGAACACCCTACAGAGATAAGCTTCCCCTATACTTAACTATCTCTCTCTCCCCCCGCCTCCCCCAAAGCTCCCTTGTTATCTTGTCTTCCTCCCCTGTCCTTCCCCCATTATCTCTTGACCATATACATATATTGTACTCAATCGATCAATCAATTGATTGATGGAGATGTATTTAATATCAGTGATCAGTGATGTAACTGGAGCAAGACGAGAGAGCAGGTGTGACATCACGGGAACGGAGTGAGGTCGTCTTTGGACAGAATGGCCTGAACCGCGACCAGGTCCCAACGGTTCTGACAGCCACCCTGTTGCCCCCTTCTAGGCGCCAAGTGGACAGACGGGACTGTAAATATGTAGAGGGTTGTAGTGAGAGCTAGCTTGCATGGGCATGTTGACCCCTACGCTGAAACAAAACAGAACCGTGATCTGTGGTACTTCTTCTGGATCGAACAGGATCACATAACAGGGTCGATTCTTTCTCATCCAGATAATTAAAATAGGAAACGGTTTCGGAATTTATCGCAGTTCCACTAAGAGACGGAATGTTTTTAGTCTCCTGGAGGACTCCCTAACTAAGCGCCTTACACGCAGTCTCTGCTCTGTCACCAGCAGAATAGGATTCATTTTTAGTGCACACACAATGTTTACTATTTACAACTTTACAACAAAAAGTACAACTTTACTAATCAGAGCGGTGTGTCTTGGAAGCCTACTTTAGGCGCATTTAAACTTTCTAAGCCAGTTTATACTAACTGTGTTACTTTAAAGTATTTGTACCTTTATCAAATATAACCACGACAGGCGGCCCAGTCACCCCAACCAATGGGCATATCTCTGGTGTTTAACTATGTTTTAAACCCGCCAGGTCTTCCTACAGCATCATTTTCCACAGTCAACCCCTCAGGGCAACCTGCGCAAACTTCTGTCCGCCATTTTGTATTTTACCTCAACAAGGAAGGTGTAGTGGTTGATGTGTAGCTCAACACAGCCTCTGGAAGACTCAGAGTCTGTTTCAGCTGCCGTTTATCCAACGTTGATGTTGTTTGTTTTATAATGTAGTATTTATACTGTTTATTATTGTTATACGTTTATTTGGGACTTAAGCATGTACTGGAACGTGTTGTGTTGTAATAGTGTCTGTGATTTGTCTCGATATCAAGCGTATTAAGCTATAGAGTTGGTGGGAGGAGGGGGGGGGGGGTACTGGTTGATATAAATCACATTGTATAGGGTTATGATGTTGGACATGAGAGAAGAGGAAGTCCATTAAGCTAGGGGAAATGCGTTAATTTCCAGCAATGTTGGATACTTTTTTGTCCTTGGATCGTTTTTATGTTTAAGGATAAAAGTTTCTTCATTAGCTGTCTAGGTCACCATGGCCACTTTAATAATGACTAAATACATTTTTCAAACCTTTATCAACCTCAGTATAAACGAATGAGCAACAAATGCAAAGAAGCACTTTTTCTACGTGCTTCCCTTTGTTTACTGAATGGACTTTTGTTTGATCTTTCCTTAAATAGTATCTTTTAAAGTTTTGCTACTCAATATTAGGACTCTCAATTCTGAAATGAGCAACAATTCTGTTCAGGGAATTCTTTTCTAAATTTTGCTTATTCATATAGTACTTAATTTAACACATTTTACAATGTATACGTATAGTGTAAATACAGAATACTGGATGAACGACACAGTACAACTCGTTAGCCTGGAAACAGGTTTTAAGTCTATATTGGCACATTAGCGACAGTAGATGATTATCCCAGCTTTGACCGCTAATTCTGTCCAAAGCAAAGCGCTGTCCAGTATTCCGTTTTGTCTTTTTATCTGGACTCCTCGGAACAACACAGAAAAGCTGATGCTTTGTATAATTGTGTATTATGTTGTCTGTAAGGTTAGTGTGACGTAAGGCTTATTGACCAGTGTGCTTCCAACTTTACACAAACTGGCTCTAAAGCTAGACCCAAGACCACACACACGCACACGCACACACACACACACACACACACACACACACACACACACACACACACAAATGCATAGACATATACAAGTGTGAAGACATACACAATTCATCTAGGCCTGAATGCGTGCACGCAAACACACAAACATTAAGGAATGAGGATCACTTGCTCTTTAAGTCGCGAGTTGATCAAGCCAATGTCCTAATTATTATATTTAATTTTTTACTGGCATCATTTGAAATACTATCGGACGAAAGAATGTCAAGTACACACATGTTTTAATTGTGTCTGGGCTCTGTGCAGTGACACTTAGAAGAATGTATTTGATGACATATAATAATAGTAATACGACATGGTGCAGACTGTGATTTGCGATGTTCAGAATCCCACTTTGTTGTGGATGTATTGAGTCAATAAACATGGTTACCATAGAACCTATAGTTCCTGCTCCAAGAAGATCACTTCTGGAGAACCACTTGTGCTCCATGATAAAAATGATAATACATAAAATAATAATCATAACACGATAAAGAAAACGAAAGATACATCTCAATATAGACCAAGTGTATAACTATCACGCAGACTTCGATGCCGTCTGAACCACGAACCGCCACCGTTGATTTGTCCTGTGGACATCTGTCACCTGACCATCAAACCAATGTCCGAGAAAATGTATGACAGCGTTTCATGTCCTTTAGAATCCAGTAACTGCGTTGATACTCCATATATGTAGCCGAGTCTGCTTCCAACATGTAGCGTTTGGTTGAGTTCCCTCCTGGCATGGCTGGTATGTTTAATGAACAGATGGTGGAATGTTGATTTTGATTTGTATATTATATTGTGCCGTTGACTCGCTTGGCTGGCGTTTAAAAGATCTGTAATCCACCATGTTGTCTGGTCGGGCAGAAAGGGGTGGGCTGGTGAGTTTACTGAGAAATAACTGTGGGTTGAACTTCTGATTGTAAACTTGTGTGTAGGCTAATTACATTTGCTATGTGAGTTATAGAGAACCGATGATGTAGTTGAAGAAGCATGTTCATCTTTTGTACTTTTGCTGTGCTCGCTCTCTCTCCATCTCCATCTACAGAGATGGAGAGATACAGACTCAGTATCTCTGTCACTTCCTTTCCTTTTCTCTCCTCCCCTCCCTCTCTGTCCCTCCCTCTCTTTCCCTCTCTCTCTCATTTCCCCTCTCTCCCTAAATATGACTTGTAGGTATGTCGATGCCTTTATTTGCACTTTTTAGAAACAATACAGTATTAAGAATGAATAAAATTCTCTCCTGCTCATGTTTTAACTTGGCCCTGAATGTGTCCTTACTAAATGTTATCCTGCGTTAAGCACTTAATATAAAACGTGCTATCATAAGTAAAATAATTTAGTCTTCATTGAATCTGAGTGGTAATAACACATAAAGCTTTTTGTTTGAGCTTATTAATAGTTGACCATTGATTTTCTAAAGGCATAAATAAAAAGGCAGTCAATGAGGTTTTAAAAACTAAATTTAAAAAGCAAACATCTTATGTTCTTAGTGGTTACTGTTCAGTAAATGAAGAGGCATATAACAATAATACTATAGAGACTTTATCTTCCCCCTTTCTCTGTATAGGCCTAGCTGTGGGTCTATCAAATGATTAGTGTGCAAATAAGGCACCAATTCAACACAATACAATCATCAAGACAAAAGAATTCAAGGTGGAGGTAATACGATATGCTCAGAGAAGGGGAGGAGGTATAGGCTGGGTTTACCTGGCGCCTTTAATCAAGCCCATCCCTCGGGCTCTGCGATGCGATGCGGTCATTCGTTTACCTGTTGCAGAGTGCCTCCGGAGACCTGC
The DNA here is from genome assembly GCF_902167405.1 of Gadus morhua. Lineage (NCBI taxonomy): Eukaryota > Metazoa > Chordata > Actinopteri > Gadiformes > Gadidae > Gadus > Gadus morhua. The sequence continues at coordinate 24,597,908 of NC_044054.1, read as the reverse complement.
ACAGGTGATCATTACCACCACATGCAACACTCAAGAACCACAATAAGCGTGAGAAGAGGTGCAATCCGGCTGAAGGAATATAACAATTGTTTTACCTACCTTTTGCCACCGCGGATTTTCGAGATTTCGTTCTGTAATGCTGCGTTATTGAGCCACGTTAACAACGTACATCGCTTCTCAAGGTAAGCTATGGGCGGCTCCTACCTGATCCAACCCGTGGTGGCGTTCTACAGCTTCGGGTTATTCATGACCATACCGCTGCTGCAACAGTACGTGTACAGCAGACTGTGGGAGCAGCTCTCTAGCGCCCCCTACTCCTCATCTCAGAGCGCACAATGTGTCAACAGTTCTTCAAATCTGACCTTCACAATCATGGTAAAAAAATACATCCTTGATAATCATATTTGAGTTATATTGTGTAGGGCTATCTATGTGAAGGATATGGTTCTCTGTGATGAATATCATTTCTTAAACTACTATATAAAGCTGGACGGTAGAATACATTTTTTTATTCATTAGCATGTTTCAGTATATCGTATTTTTACACTTTACCTTGGCTATCAAAATTGTCTTACCCTAATAGTAAGGGTGAAAAATATCTAGCTATCTTTACTATAGTCATATTTAGTGGCTGTTTTCTTGCGAGATGTCTAATTGTAATAACAAACAAAATGTCCAGATGGATGTATCCTCCTCCTTCTCCTCTTTTCCTCGCTCCCCTGCTGCCCCAGGAGGTGCAGAAGCAGGCGTCTGTCTTCATCCTGTACGCAGAGCTGAGCTTCCTGGTGCCCAGCATGTTCTCCTGCCCTCTCCTGGTCTCCTGCAGCGACTCTCTGGGCCGGAAGGCGGCCATTGTGCCCCCTCTGCTGGGAAACCTGCTCTTCAGCGTCTGCTGCTTCCTCATCAGCTGCTTCTCCCTGGACCTGCACTTCCTGCTGGGGGCCGGCTTCGTGGCGGGGCTATTCGGGGGCCCGTCGGCGCTGCTGGGGGGCTGCTTCGCCTACGTGGCCGACCGCTGCAGAGAGGAGGCGCGTGCCGGGCCGGGGCCGGGGGCCGGGGGGAGCGTCGGAGGTGCGATGCAGAGCCCCCCGCCACCTGGAGGCTCCCCGGAGACAGAGGTGCGGCAGGGTCCCTCCCGCCGCCGGACCCTGTCCATGGCCAGCGTGGACCTGATCTGGGGCCTGATCGCCGGCCTGGCGCCCGCCTGCACAGGGGTCCTCATCTACGCCATCGGGTTCAGATGGCCCTTCCTCATCGTCTTCCTGCTGTACCTCCTCACCCTGGCCTACGTGGTCCTGGTCCTGGGAGACTCCCTGGCCTCGGTTATACCCTTGCCATCGCCATCCTCCTCCTCCTCTTCCTCTTCCTCCTCCTCCTCCTCCTCCTCCTCCTCCTCCTGCCCCTCGTTGCGTGGTTGCTTGGGCCTGTCGAGGCAGAAGCTGCTGGGCCAGCTGCAGAGCGTGTACATGATGTTTGGAACGGGGAGCCGCAGGAGAAACACCGCGCTGGGACTCACACTGGCAGTCTTTGCTCTGTTTAAGGTGCGCCCGGTCACCTGCTGCACCTTCTTCTCCAACACACTCATGTGGCGGTTTGCTATTTTTAGTTTCACCCACATAGTTTTCTCTGATGTCGATGAGCCCGTCTGTCCATATTTTTCTCCCTGTTGGTGACTCCGTCCATCTTTCCCTGTGTCCGTCTGTCCGTCCGTCCGTCTCTCAGATGTGTAGGGACGGGGGGATGTCCATCATTATCCTCTACCAGCTAAACCAGCCCCTGTGTTGGAGCGAGCTCCTGATTGGCTGTAGCTCCCTACTGGGCATGATCGTCCATCTGGGCAGCTACGCGGGCGTGTCCTTCTTTTCCCGTTGCCTCGACGACGCCAACGTGGTCCTCCTAGGACTGCTATCCCTCGCCGGGGGTCTGCTCATGGCCGCCTTCGCACACACCACGCTGCTTATGTTGCTGGGTAAGCGTGTGTGTGTGTGTGTGTGTGTGTGTGTGTGTGTGTGTGTGTGTGTGTGTGTGTGTGTGTGTGTGTGTGTGTGTGTGTGTGTGTGTGTGTGTGTTCATAAGTAATAAATATATATGTATCCAAGGGTGTTAACAGACTTGTATGGAAGCCTCACATCAGCTCAGTTGTATTTTTGCCCCCCCCCCCCCCCCCCCCGCCCTCCCCACAGTCAGGCTTCCCTTAATCCTGTCCGACATGCCGAGTGCTGTCCTGCGCTCCATGATGTCAAACTTAGTCCCGGGCTCTGAACAAGGTACCGAACCTAATCATACTAACAGCTTTCTCCAGTCCAATGCATCCATAGGCATCCAACCAAGTCTCACGGAAATACGTGACACTGTCACGTCACGTCATTTAATCTATTCATTCGTGATCTGGGACACGTAGTTTTCAATTTTGTCGTGCCAAAAGCACACATTTAAAACTCATTCTAAAAAGAAGAGATGAAGCAGCTACCTTTTTTTTCTGTCGCGCTTTGCCTACAGAGCAGCGCACCTGCATTAAATATATCCGTGAATTGTCCCAATTTCTCAGAATCAAAGGTGAAAGTAGAAATGGGTGGCCAAAATCTGTCATATTGTTAGAAATGTGTGCTTTTGGCACGTAAAAATTGCCCGAATGAATAGATTAAATGCCGTGAGACTGGGTTGAGGCAGCAGATTAGTGGCTGACACAAGGGTTACCACAGCATCAGACTTCCTCTCTCTCTCTCTCTCTCCCCCCCCACACACACACACACACTTGACTCAAACAAAAACAGGACCAAATGTGTCTGTGTGGGTGTCTCATTTCCAAAGGTGCCGTGTTTGCGTGTGTGGTGTTCCTTGAGATGTTGAGTGCGTGCGTGGCACTTGTGGTGTTCAACAGCACCTACGCAGCCACAGTGACCTGGTTCTCCGGATTCAGCTTCCTCCTCGCCTCCCTCCTCACAGTTATCCCGGCCCTACTGATTGGGTGAGTCAACTCGTTGTTTTTGATTGGACGACATTTCAATCGATCAGCGATCGTGTTATGAGTCATTGTGCGCAAGTACACAAATATGAAAAAATATGAATACTGTTACGTATTTTAAGCACATAAGCTGCCCCCACATAGCCACTAGGAAGCAGGATCGAACACATAAGCTGCAATAACTACTCCAGCCACAGATGGCAGCACCTTTAGACAGGTGAGGATGGCGGAGCCATTACTTCACACCGGCCACGCCCAATTCACATAGGCCACGCCCACTTAACGATCACAGCGCGGAATTCAGATTGAGAGGTATATATAAAGTTACACATCAAACGTTATGAATCTCATAGGCCCGGGACTCGAAGTAGTGCACGATATTATTTTCAATACGCGTTAGATACAATTCCCTCCCTTTTGCTTCATAGATACCATACCGAAATAAGCCTACTTAAACAAATAAAAAGTGAAGTTAAAAGCAACCAAGGATTGGACTACTTTCTTCAGAAAAAACACAACAATACGTGAAACGTGAAACGTCCCACTCTGACATTAGATCAATCTAAAGTCTGATTTGTGATTCTAATATGTAGCAGGCATGCTTGAACAACAGGCCTCACCCTACCTGTATCTCATATAAAATCTCTGAAAAACTGCTTTGGATTAAAGCTACATCATAAATAGGTAAACAAATTGGTTGCAGAGTAATCCTGCACTTCAAAGTTTGAATGGATGAAAAAAATAATATAATGTTGCATAGTTTATGGTACAGGACCGACACATCATTTGTTTTGCAGCGTTCTAAAAGGCCTCCCACAGAACAGGGAAGAGGACAGATACAGTCTGACGGCCGAGGAAGTGGACTTCGGAACAGGCGTCGTCGAGGCGACAATCACTGGGGCGGTATAGCTTCTCCACTGGGACTCTGTCCGCACTCGGTATTCGTACCCAACATCCTACCACACTTACTGTTATTGTTTATATCAGCAGAGATCCACACTGGCTAGATGACACCACACTCTGAAATACTCATGTCAACCAGTTGGTACGATGCCAGAAATGTAAGCACTAAAGTGCTGCTGGTGTTAAGTATGTGGAAGCTATGGCAGCCCAGTGCTCATGGTGCTTGACTACCAGCCAAAGGTTGTGGGTTCCAATCCTAACGTCAACAGTCTATCTGGAGGCATTCCTGAGCAAGATGTCTAAACCCTACCTGCCCATTAATGGCATCTATGACCTATTGGATCAAGGCTTCAAGTGAATCAATGGTAAAGCTGACTACTGTTGACCTGATTCCACCTGAGCTGTTCTGTAAAGGTCCTATGCTGGGGCTTAAATTGGTGCACGTTGCGCCCACTTCCTTTGGAAAGTTTCAGAAAATGCAGTGACTCATGCTGGGGTGACTGTGGTTGAACCCAACCATACATCACACACTACCGACTCTTCACTTACACACCTCCATTTATATTGTTTCATTGATTTGTGATTATGTTTTGAATACAATTAATTATGTTCAACTTCATTTCATGTGCAATTTCCCTTTTTTGTTGTGCTCTGTTGAGCTACATGGGCGACAGCATTTTGTCAAATTGGTCACACATAAAACCCCGCTGTTGAATATTGTACAGTACATACTTGGGGGCCCATGGAGGGCTGGTCCCTAAATGTGTGTCATTAATGAAACGATAGGGTTCAACGTCACCAAGGGATGGATGAGATCCATAACGTTTGATGGGTAACTTTATTAAATCATATGTGTATTACACTTAAAATATTTTATTAAAATAGAGAGCAGCAATTTTTCTGAAGAACAGTAAAGAACTGAAGGGCAATAATGTGTATAATGATAAAATGCAAACAAATAACTTGATATTTTCCATACATACTGACATTTGTTTGGCTCGCTCTGATACGCCGATGAGCCAATATTGCACTGCTTGATAAAATATTAAACCATGTTGGTGAGACAGAGAGTCATCCAAACATGTTACCATGACGACAGTATAAATATTTTGATAACCCTTCCTGACATTCTAATTCCCATCTTGTCAGCCACTTTAAATGAGTTCACGGCATCAACATTAAAAAAGGTTTACATTAAAGATGGCTGATTAGATGCTATGTAGAAAAGGGTTAAGTGAATGTTCGTAACAGGTAAGCGACGGTTAATTTAAAATGCGTTTGTGTTTGGCGTGGTCTGAGTAAGGTAGGTGTGGCTGAAAGCAAAGCCTGATGCACACCGACCAAAAAAAAGCCATTCACAGTGACTCTATACCGCACTATAGTGTAGTACATTGTACAATTCTATACAACTGGACTAAACGAGAGATGAAAGGTTGGACTGTGCGGATGGCAGCTGGACGGCTCACTTCTTCATGAAGTGGCTGATAAGGTCCATGGGCAGGGGGAAGATGACGGTGGAGTTCTTCTCCGCAGCGATGGTGTTGAGGGTTTGCAGGTAGCGCAGCTGCAGAGCCGCCGGCGCCTCTCCGATAACCAGCGCCGCCTCCTTCAGCGCGCGGGACGCGTTCATCTCACCCTCGGCCGCAATCACCTATAGAAGCACGGGTTGGTGAAGGTATTTATCATCATACTCATACTATATATATATATATATATATATATATATATATATATATATATATATATATATAGTATGAGGTTGCTCATGAAAATGTGCTCACTTTTTGAATGTCTTATGGTAACTTGCGTATTAACTATGTCAAAGGGTGGTTACCCCACTAGAAGGAAACAAGGCAAGCCTAGCACACATTGACAATGGGCAAGAGCTGGGAATAATTGACCATCACCAGCTGAGCCCTGTAACCAATCAAGACAAAGTGGTGAATATAAAAGCCTGAGGCAACAGCAGAATGAGGGAGACTGGATCAGAAGAGGGCACCAAGTTGTGGATGCCAACCGCCGTAAAACCCCAAAAAGAAGAAGAAGAAGAAGAAGAATGAGGGAGATAGCAAAAGAGAGGGATCAGGAAGGACATGGGATGTGACCTGCCAAGGGACAATAACCACTGTGGTAAGAATGAATCACTTAAATTTATAACGTTGTTTTTCCCAGACAGAAGAACTGGGAAAGAAAGATGGAAGAATAATCAGGAATACATTTTAAGATGACTTTACCCTCGGGAATTCCCCTTCATTTAATAAATTAATGGATTTATTTGCATTCAAATGTTGGTAAATCAATCCTAAAATATTGGCTACATTAATACCCTCATGCTCTTCATTCATTTATTAATTGTTGCGTGTTTGAGGAGCTGACCTTTGCCCTGGCTTCGCGCGTGGCTTCGGCTTCTGCTGCCATCGCTCTCTGCAGCTGATGGGGGAGCTTGACGTCCTTAATCTCCACCCGCTCCACCTTGATGCCCCAGGGGTCCGTGGCCTCGTCTAGGCTACTCTGGAAATGGAAGAGATGTGGAATGTAACCCTACGCAGACCCATGATTCTTAACCTTGGGTTTGAGATCCAACCCTTACGATTTATAAATGAGCTCACAGTCCAGAAAAATAGATCAGAACATAAAAGAAATTATACAACTTAAATATCTCCCTGCTTTGATAATGAGACACCACGTGATCACAAAATGAGATGTTATTCTTCCCTTTTAGTCCATCGCATAAAGGGTAGAAAAAAAAAGGGAATTGGGTAACCACTGCTTTCCTTTGTCAGGAACAGGCTCAGATTACATAACAGGAAGGATACCTACAGAGACGTTGAGTTCGAAAATGTGTTGTAATAAAACGGTTTTGCTTAGGCTCTGGAACTAAAGGGCCACCACTGAACTAGGCCACTGGTTTGAATGATGGTGTGGGGTGGGGATGAGCACCTGCATGCTGTGGGAGATGCCCTCGCGGTCGGACAGCAGCTCGGCCAGGTTCTTGGTTCCCAGCACGTTTCTGAGCGTGGTCTGGGCCAACAGGCGGGTGGAGAAGTCTGCGTTGGACACGTTGGCCACGGAGGAGATGGGGTCGCTGACGCGGAAGTACACCACCCCGTCCACGCTGACGGTCACCGAGTCCTTGGTGAGGATCTGCAGCGGCGGGCGCGCCACGGATCAGTGGTGGGCTTTAGACACAGGTGTGGTTGCCTTGATGAGGCAGTAATGCTGCGACATTCTAAAGGATTCAACTGACCTCCTGAGGTGGGATGTCGAACGAGACCGTTCTCAGGTCCACTTTGATGATGGAATCAGTGCAGGGCAGGATGAAGAAGATTCCTGAAGTGCACCAAGTGGAAGCAACAATTACAGACGCATACATACAGTATATCTATACATCAGACTTCATTAGGTTTATCATGGGGGAGTGAATCCTAGGCCAAACAGCCAATTAGTTGGGGAGGTCTTTTGTAGCGTCCGTGATAAGCTTCTAATGATCTGCTGTTCTGCAGATCATTACCGTTCTGTTTCAACGTGCTTGTTGCATGGTGTATCTGTTGCCCTAATGTGTGGTAGCAAATGAATTCCCCTCCGTTTGACCATAGAGGTTCATCTAATTTAGTCTCTTATCGAGTCACCATAGGTCACCATAAAAAGGACCTAATGGCGGCCATGGAGGCTGTGTGGGAAGACGACTCAGTGTAGATGGGTTTTCCTACCAGGCCCTTTGGCTTTTCGGTCTATGATACGGCCCAGCCGGAAAATGACGGCGCGTTCATACTCCTGAACAATCTGCAGAGGAGAAGAGAAGAACCAAACATTTAATGCAGCAGAAAGCAGGGGTTATATAGCACCATGTTTGTCTGTTTGTTTGGGCCATGCTGACTCACCCTGAAACAAAACCAGATGGTCAGAGGGAAGAGGAGAACGGTGAACAGGCCAGAGAGGATCACCAGAACCGATCCGATACAGCCCAAAGACCCAGACTGTTCAGCTAGACGGAGAGAGATAGGCATGTACATGTGAGAGGGAGGGAGAGAGAATTTGGTTACTTGTGCTCATTTCAATTCAATTCAACCATTTGTGTAGCCCTTAATAACCATTACAGTCTCAGAGGGCTGAACAGGCCAAGTATGTATGACACTACACAACTTCTACACAAGTAGTTGTGATCTATACAAGCAACCGAACCCAACGGAATATGCTTGGTTTGATATAATTTACACTCTTGAGTCTTGTAGCGCTAGTAGTTACACCCGAAGATGTAATCATAAAACGGAAATTTACAAAGTCGTTGGACATTTTCAGCAAACTGAGCATATTGCGCCCTATCCTGATGAGCTATGCACAGGAACCGGAATAGTCACAGTATTTTGTGCTTTGCAACTCATTGCAGCTTCTTGCTGAAACAGCTGTAAGTTATAGGGAAGTAAAAATGAATGATGAATAAGATTGGATATTAGCCCTGGCTTGTTATTATTTATATAGACAATAACTAAACTAAATCCCTTAATCACATCCAGACACACACAAATACAAATGTAACCATTGTGTGAGATGTTGAAGGACAGGGACGTCCCTAGGATTTAAAGGCTGGGGGGGCTTAGCCCCTAGCAGTTGCTGAATTTTTTTCATCTCATCTTTAAAGTGGTTCTTTAATTCATCATTTATTACAGTAGAGAATAGCAGCAGCGCATCTATTAGGGCCTGTTTTCTGGCTCACTCTTTTCTTTAAAAATCCATTTTTTTTTAATATGAATAAGCTAAACAAATGTAAGAGTTGGCATGATTTACATCTACATATTTGGGTGAGTTCAAGGAAAATAGGTTAGAAAATGTCTCAATGCGCTCTCGGAAACAATTTTAATCCAAATTAAAGACAACTTCTAATTGTGTTAGTATTTATTTCAATTCATAGGGTTATTATGTTTTCCTTGACAAAAAAAAAAAAAAAGAATTGTAGGGGGGGCTTTTGAACATCTTGGGGGGGCTTAGCCCCCCCAAGATGTTCAAAAGATGTTCAGCCCCCCCAAAATAAGCCTAACGACGTATGTAAAGTGTTGCGTTGAAAATGAAAATCGGGTTCAGGGTCTGGGGTCACTTCATCAGTTTACTCTGCAGCGATAGAAATCCCAAAACAATGTTTTGCATTGAAAACATTTATTCAAGAGGCACATGGATGTTCCCTATGTCTCTAGGATTAAGTTAATCGAGAAAGGATAAGCTACTCTGTGAAGGCTACCAGAGGAAATAAGTTGAGGGAAAATACTAACATGTTATACATCCATGTTGGTCGCACTGTTGGTGCGTACATCAGAGGATGCAGTCTGATTTTTATTTCTCAAAGTGGGATCCATGCAAATAACATCCATTCAAAGCAACCAGATTGTTTTTTTGTCCTCTCCTTTGTCCACAAAACGTTTTAGTTTGAATGACACCTTATTAGTTTGCCTGATAACAATCATATGGGTTTCAGCAAATGTTTGCATATTTGCCTACAAGCACTCAACTACACAGGCTTACCCAAAAGACAGCCATCTGCATGAGATCTGTTACCAGATCGAAACCAGTTTGCTCGCAGTATACCAGCTTACCCAGTGGACCGTAGCAAATTTTGCTTATCTATCAATCACACATCTAGGTGGAAATTCACAATTGTACGTCACTAAGGCACAGGGAAGGGAAGGTTTCCAAAGGGCTTGTAATGACTCATCACACTCTCACCTGGTGACTGAACTGTTCTGCACGTCTTAAATTATGATTTCAATATAATTTCACATTAGAAATAACTTACATCTTGATGAGGAATAACTTCATTTGAGGACACTTAATTATAAAATCAAGGTTTATATGATTTGTAATTGATTGTATATTATAGTTATAATATTTCCTCGACACGTATTAAATACTTAAGCAAGTTAGGCGTGATATAGGCTAAGTAGAGGGAGCGAGTGAGTTATGGAAAACAGCAAGCAAGACAAATCGGCATAGCATAAGCGCACCCAAAAGGCGCAGAAACATGTTTTTATAAGTTATAACTAGTAACAGAGGCAGATCAAGGGTCAGAGCGGAGCTGCTATTGGCACTGATATTGGGCACAACATTTCGGCCACCATAGAAAATATAGTAAAACGTAGGCATAATTCACTTTTGTAAGTCGGCCTGAGTGCACACTCAACAATAAGTATATAGAGGGCAAAGGCAAATAGTAACGTCTCAGGTGTGTGTTTGGCTAACCCACGTGACGCGTCTCCACGACGATATCGGACTAGTGGCGCTTTCTGCCGCGCACCTGTTGGCGCGGTTCGTACACCTGCGGCTATAATAATCTATTATATGATATATGCTATTTGGCAGGATAAGCCCATGCCCCATATAAAAAATTAGTTTGATATTATGCATTATTGTATCATATTAAACAGCATGCCCATTTATAGGCCTATTGCTCAGAAGCTGCGGACAATAAATACAATTCAAAGTTCGACTTACATATTAAATCATCGTTGCTCCTTCCCCTTCTCTTCTGGCTTTCTATCTCTCCATCCATTTCTATATGCTGGTCAACGACTTCTTCTTGGACGAGCTTTTGTAACGAGATATTTGGTTTTGCCGACCTCATTGGGGGTGAGAGAGCCTAGTGGGAGGAAGTAAGCCAGCAGAGGATATAGTGTCAATGGGAGGCTGGGCGTGGCTCTGGTGTGGAGTGGATCATAAAAAGACACCTTGGGTTAATGTTCTCATAGTTGAGAATGTCATGGAAATTGTAGGATTGTTTGATGGCCAAATAGCCTAGATTAGTGCATGTAAGGTCAACGTTTTGGATTGCGAGCATATGGCACAGCCCGCATAAGCAAGGTCAAAGTTAAAGGTTTGGTAGAAGTGATCCATTAGTTATTGAAATTAAATAAGGCCACTAGATGCCATAGCCACCCTGGTACACACAAGGTAGTCCATACGCTTTTACTATGAGGTAAACCTGAACTTCAGCCATGCAGCCTAATAGTTCAGACAACCCTACTGCAGAAAACTCAATCTCTATATCATTCACCACCACAGAGGGCTTTCAAAACTTCACTGCCCAAGTTAGACAGTTGATAGAACAATGATAAAAAAAATCATACGTGTGTGTGTGTGTGTGTGTGTGTGTGTGTGTGTGTGTGTGTGTGTGTGTGTGTGTGTGTGTGTGTGTGTGTGTGTGTGTGTGTGCGTGCGTGCGTGCGTGTGTTATCGTGCGTGTGCATGTGTATGTGTTTTAAATATACATTATACCCATTTAAAAATCAAAGATAAATATACAAACACATGGCATTAGTGTGACATATCATTAAGATGTTATATATTGTTATTTTATTATTTAAGGAAGTTTGACAATTATTCTTACCTGATTTCCAAACAGTGAATAGGATGTGTTAATTGCGCCGGTTGAGTCACATAACTGTGTGGTTGGTGGATGACACTTAAGCACATGATCAGGTCCCCTGGGTGAATGTAGGCTATAGGCCTGTGTTGCAAAATCATATCTTACCTGGTTGTAAAACCAGATAGGCAGGGGAATTAGTTGGGGTTGTAATTACGGACGTGGAATCGCCACTCAATCGCTCACATGACAACATTTGCCACTCACATGACAGACTGGGGGCACTTTGAGCTCACCCTCAATAATCTGTTTTTCTGTGATAAACGGATCTTTCGAAATGAGTGCTAAACAATGTTTCTTAATAAAGACCCACAAAAGGAAAGTATTGTAGTCCCCGTATTAGAAGAACAGTTTATTTCAAACTCAAAAAGATTTCAGGAATACAACCCTATTACATCACAGAATCATTGCATCATTTAGGAAATCAGTGTCAGTAAATACAGAAACACCTACAGTTCATCACTGTATATTACCCTTGAATGTTGCATCACAGTTGTAAAAAGTACTTTGTAAACATATAAAGTCAGGTTCATACACATGAAACCGTTTATTCATCAAACAAACCTAAATAATAGCATCGTCTAGTACACTACCCCCTCCCCCCTACACAGCACCACCCCCTGGTTGTGGATAGTATTGCAAGAACACAAACGCTCCTCTCGCTGAACAATCAACGGTTTACTGGTGGGAGTAAAAGTTTGAAAAATAAAAATAAAATTTCGATCATGATTATCACTACTCTCCCTTACCATCCACAATGCTAACCTAGGCATCAACATCATTCTCCATACAGAACACATAATCTCTCGCTCTCTCGATCATTTACGGACTTGTGTTGTCGGATATCGACATACATGGCTGGATCCATAAGCTAAAGGTATTTTGGCAATTTTGGAATAGGTATTATTTTATCTTACCTAAGGTATTGCTATTTCAATATATATTTTAAGTATGTCAATTTAGAGGGCCATTTATCTTAACTGGGTACATAAATCAATATTTATTGTAACATGCAACATTCATTTCGTTTGGGGCTCGTACATCAGAATGCATCATGGGATATTTTGTTGCAGATTCTCCACCATCGCGAGACGACTCAGAGTTGTAGTACAGTAAAATACTAAATCAATGGAAATATACCGTAACCTGAGAACGTTGTTTTACCAAGTCTCAAATGAGAAACGCTGTGGCAGTTACAAACATGACAATGGTACCCCATAATGACTAATTTCACGATGAATCACTTAAGAAAACTGCTCAAATGCTCACAAAATGGTGGCCGTCATTGCTATGTGACATCGCAATGTACAAGCCCTATTGAAACATCTTAAATCATCCGTTAGCCATTGGCAGCTATGGCAGCCTGACCAACGGTGTTCTAGAGAAGAGTCGCTTGACCAAAAATGAGGTAATACATTAGTTGTATTCTATTGTAGATTTAAAAACCCTCCTTCCTCGCCACTAACAGTTCATCCTTGAAATGGCTTCGTCTCACTTCTTGTCAAAATCCATGATGAACAATCCATGAAAAAGCCAAACATGGCTTTTTTTTTTTTTTTTTTTACATCAACTTCCACGAATTCCATAGTTTTTGTTCAGGGTAAACAAAGTCAATGACGTTGGGCAGTTTCAGTGCTAGCCGTTCTGTTTCCATCCTGTGTTGAACAAGCGTGTTCAGGTCTGAACTACCAGTGTGTTTGTGTGTGTACCTATTGTTGTGTGATTGCATGGGTGCGCCTTTGTGTGTATATGTATATATTGTATGTATATGTATATGCGTGTTTGTCCAAGGCAAAGCTATTAACAGAGGATTTAAGGGGTGAAAGTTGATATTGTGACGTGTGTGTGTGTGTGTGTGTGTGTGTGTGTGTGTGTGTGTGTGTGTGTGTGTGTGTGTGTGTGTGTGTGTGTGTGTGTGTGTGTGTGTGTGTGTGTGTGTGTGTGTGTGTGTGTGTGTGTGTGTGTTCACTGCCAGCCCAGCTGGGGGTGCAGGCCGGGTTGCATGGGGAACGGGTTCCCTGAGCCGGGGCCGTAGCTGGGGTAGCCGTTGGGCTGTGGAGGGTAGCCGTCCAGGGCAGACTGAGGGTGAGCCTGGAGCACAGAGAAACACACCTCACTCACACATATACATACTCCTGTAGTTCCGGCGGCCTTGTGGAGCTTTCCTATAGACTTCGAGTGTGTGTGTGTGTGTGTGTGTGTGTGTGTGTGTGTGTGTGTGTGTGTGTGTGTGTGTGTGTGTGTGTGTGTGTGTGTGTCCATGGTTCAAACTCCAAAGTGATAACCCCCTACTTCCTTTTTACGACGTGCCTCTTTATAATGAAGTGGGCGTGTGTGTGTGTGTGTGTCCGTCATACCTGCATCAGGGCCGACTGCATGGCCGGGTTGTGGAGGCCGCTGAGGGAGGCGGGGGAGCCGGAGGGGGAGAAGGCGGGGACCCCGGGGAAGGAAAGCAGGCCCGGAAAGCCTCCTCCACCGGGGGGCTGGAGCCCACCGCCCAGCCTGGGGGAACAACAGACCATCCCTTCATGTTAGTATCACCATTCTTTGATACCACGGTGCTTGTATAACCAGCTAATCATAGCATTTTCTTTCTTTTTTTTAAGTCTAGCCAGAAACCAGAATGTGTGAACCTTATTGGATGAAGTTAATGACTTACTCCTACAGAGGGCGCTATAGTGTATTCCCCTCAATTATGGTTTGTTCTGTTGTGGTCGGCCATGTTCATGTAGAACCCTAACCCTAACCTGAACCCCAGTGTTGAGCGCATACAGTAAACCACACAAAGCAATTTACAGCATCGCAACACATCGATTCACTCTGGGCCACCAATACTGAGAATGGATTTCTGTACGACACTGTTGATAAATGATCCACCAAATGGCAAATCCTGTTTAGTAATAATGATCTTAAACTTACTCAGCGGTTTAAGTTTTTAGCATTTAATGCCACGTTATTAGCATTTGCCGCCTCTTTGGCCGCTTCAGAACCACGTAAGAATAAGTCAGACTGTTTACAAGACACTTTCAGACGCAAAGACCCACATCCAGCTGCGGCCATTTTTAAAGCTATTATCAAAAGTGGAGGGTTGCCAAACCATATTTGATTAACAGTTAAAGGCAGCCCAAATCGACACACACTCGTAATGGCAGAGGCTTATGGCTCAAGCGCCTATAGCACACTACTTTACCCCGGCTGGAAGTTGGTGCTGAAGGCCGAGGCGAAGCCCGGCAGGACGGGCGAGGAGGAGGGCAGCCCGCCCCCCGCCTGGAGGGGCGACACTGAGGCTACCGAGGCCGCCGTGGCCCCCGGGAGCCCCATGAAGGACGACAACACCGGGCTGCCCGCCCCCGATCCCCCGAACCCTGGGAAGGCGGAGTGGCCGGTGAACATGGAGGGGGCGCTGGTCAGGCCCAGGCCGAAGGGAGAGCCCCCGGCGGGGCCACCTCCCGGGGCCAGGCCCGGGTACATGGGGTTCTGGGACTGGTTGGACATGGAGGGAGCCATGGAGGACATGCTGGAGGGGAGGGACGAGGGAGGCAGGGACGAGGCCATGGAGAAGGGGGAGAGGCCCGGATAGTGTGACGGCACCGGGCTGGAGGACAACGCGTGGAGGCCGGCCATGGCTGCCGGGCTGGGGAGGGAGCCCTGGGGGGAGGCCGAGGGGTGGGAGAGACCGAGGGAGCGGGCCAGGGCTGCTTGGGCTGCTTGGGCCGACCCGGGCCCCGCGAGGGAGCCGACGGAGGGAGTGCCGCTGCGGGAGGTGCCCTTGAAGGCGGAGGGCACGGGGCTGTTGCTGCCGCTGCCCCCGGCGTGCCTGCTGAGGACGGTCCGCTGCTGGTCGCTGAACAGCGCGGGGCTCAGGGCGGCCTGGGAGTGGGCCATGTGAGCCGGGGACGCCCTGGGGCTCTGGCCCCGCGCGGCGGCGGCGGCGGCCTGAACAGAGCCTCCGGGAATCAGGGACGACGGTCCAGAGGGGGTGTAACTGCGGATCACCGACCCGGCGGGGTTGCCCTGCTGTGGCAGCATGCCCTGGAAGGCAGGCCCTGAATGAGGGTCCAGTGACTGAAGGAAGGCCTTGTGCTGGGCCTGGGCCATGGGGCTGGACTGCGGGTGGGACTCCGGGCCCCTGGAGTTAGGGGGAATGTCCGAGCGGGAGTGTCCCGTGTGGAAGGGCGACGGGGAGAAGCTGCCGGGTTGTGGCGTGGGCGTGTGCGTCCTGATGACGGAGGACGCGCCGGGTGTCGGCGGCCCACCCTTGATGACGGAGGGGGAGGGGGACGGCGAGGGGCAGGGCGTGCTGGGGTTCTGGGAGGGCACCATGCCCGGGAACACGGGGGTGATGGGTGCGGAGGGAAGCGGCTGCTGGGGGCCAGGGGTGGTGGGCGTGGAGCCATGGGGGATAACCAGGGGTCCGCTCTCGACCCCCGGGGTGGTCTTCAGGTGGTTGCCTGGTTTGGGGTAACCTGGCAAGGGAGGGAGAAGGGTTAGCTGGGGACAGTGGTTCATATTACATCACACAGCCAAAAGGAGTGCCGTGGCCATCCTGTGAGCCGTGCTGCACCAAGCCGAGACCCAGCAGGTCCGGGAGAGAGAGGGGACAATGTGGACAGAGCCGCTCTAACTAGCCATACAGCTTATTGCATGCATCCCGTTACAGAGCATCTCCCGACAGTTTTCAACCACATAAATATAATAAATGCTGTTTATTCTATGAATTGCCACACGGACCGAAACACTAGTGAGAGGGTAACAATTTGGAAGCATCATTGTTAAAATGTATGTCAACGTGGCAACATATGCAACAAACCTCAAAAAAAACCATACTTGAAAACTGCCAGGATTGCTCTTCGAGGCGATAGTTACTTCAGTCAAAGCAATGCGTGTTAAGAGCCTCCAAAACGATATAAGAGAACAAGCTAAGCAGGACTGAGAAGAAAGAGATGAAAGCAAACAAAAGGACATTTGGTATAAAAAGGCTTCTGGCCCAAAGAATACCAACAGCGACGGCCTGGTCTGCACCTGATTGCGTCTACTCTATCTGCACAGAGAGTCTCAATCTCTACTCCCATCATGAGCAAGTCTCTACTCTCCCGAAGGCGATTCTACACGCTCTGCAGCAAGACTACACTTTTATTTAACCCTTATTTAACCAGGTAGAATATATTAAGATTAAAAAACTCTTACCAGGGTGACCCAGCAAAGGTCTGCATGTCTTATCTGCAGCGTGACCTTGCCACTTTGGTCTTTAGATGATCCATGCTGAGAGTAGAGACTCCCGGTTCTTTCCACAGCGAGACCAAAATCAGAGAGTCTCTGCAGATTCTAATGTCGTCACAGTGAAACTCCACTGGATTCATAGAGATGATGTACTACTCTCAGAAATACTAACTACCGTTTTCACAGTGATATTATCTACTGAATGCCCAGTGATTTAACAGCAAGTTTCTACTGTTTTCACATTGAGATTATCCACAGTTTTCATAGCTAAATCATTCAACGTATTCACAGCAAGTCTCTAATGTAATCTAGGGGTGCAAACGTGGACATGAGTAAACAGGTACTCGTCAACAAAAGTCCAAAGTGATTACTAAAATGTGTAATCAAAAATGGTCATCTAACATCTACATGATATATTATGTTGATTTGTATTTTGGACAAGTTTTGGAGCAGGACATATAGGTTTGTTTCTCCAACTTTTAAAAGCTGGCCAAGGTAAGCGGGGTTCTATACACATCAACAAGATATAGAAAATTGCGCATTACAATAGCAGCTTAAGCAGTTGAAGGTCGTTTTGGTTTCTTTTTAATGCCAGAAATTCACACTCTGAATTAGCGATGTGACGCTGTGAACAAAAAAGACGTGTGTCTAGCAGGGTAGCAGCACTGCTCCCTATAGACTCTAGAGAGAGCAGTGCTGCTGCCTGATGGCACTATAGTATAGAGCCATCGTAAATTACAAAGTACACAAAGAATTTTACCCTGCCTGCCTTGCCGGGTCTCCTGCTAGGTCTAAAACACTTTGACGCCAGCGTGAGTGTAACGCACATGGAGTGCATACAAATCTGATAAAGCTGACCTTCAATATGTGCATAACATTGTGCCCAGAAAATAGGTAAGTATTAGATTATACTTTGTGGGCATTTCTTGCAACCTTACAGTTTTTAAAATTAGATTCTGATAATGATATGATTCTCTTATCTGCAAAGAGCGCCTTTTTACTGTGCCATCAGTGCAATGAAGCGCCAAGCCAGATGGTTAAGGCAGCAACTGTAGGGTAAAGTCGGTATGTTCCGTCTCTCTTTCGCACTCAAACTCTCAAGCGCGCAGACATGCAGACCCAAGCACACACGCAGACACACACACACAAACACCCTGCAGGTGAATCCTACCTGCTACTTTGTGGGAGGCGCTGTAGGGAGGAGGGGGCATGCTGGCCGTAAGAACTCCTCCCACAGACCCAAGGCCCGCGTTGTTGTACGCACCTGAGTAGCAGTCGCAAGCGTTAACACCGTATGCCCACACTCCTGGGTAGAACACACTCCCGGGTACACTCTCAGGGGCACGCTAGGAAACAGGTCTACGTACGCAAAGCGCTAGACACGAGCCTGAGCCGGCCTCACATTCCAGCTACCCTGGCTGGGCTACCTCCGCTGGGATGTGAGGCTAGCCAACTGATACCAACTGAGGCTGTCTCAGTTCTCTTGGTTTGAGAGTGTGTGTGTGTGTGTGTGTGTGTGTGTGTGTGTGTGTGTGTGTGTGTGTGTGTGTGTGTGTGTGTGTGTGTGTGTGTGTGTGTGTATAATCTCACTCCAGTTGGTCAGAAAAAGTGGTATGTGATGAGCATAGGTTGCCATTGTTTGTCTATCTTCCCCTGTAGCATTCGTGTTCTGTATTACATGAGATGTGTGTCTGTGTGTGTGTGTGTGTGTGTGTGTCTGTGTCTGTGTGTGTGTGTGTGTGTGTGTGTGTATTCTTACTTGGAGCAATGGTGGCATGGGGCCTGCACGGGGGAATAGGGTAGGGCACGGGCCGCTGGGGGTTATAGGTCGACGGAAACTGGAAAAAAAGGGGGAAAGTTTGAATACCCAGCTATCAGCCAATCAATGAACCAGCTCATAATTCTCTGATCAATCCACTGTTGCCTGAAGATTATTTTCAGGTCATTAAGCAGAACCTTTTATCCAAAGTGTAACATCTTTGTAGAAACGAGAAGAAGGGTATCTTCTCAAGGATGCCCGATAGGTAGACTCTGTGAACATGGGGGTTCTCACCCAGAACCCTTCAGCTGGGAGTCAAACACCCCAACCATAAGACCATCTAACTAGCCTAGATCACTCTACTTTATCATAACTTCTGAGGTTTTGACATGAAAGTGTGTTCAGAGAGAGAGGGAGGGGTCCACCCCATCGACAGCATCAACGTACCGGTTTAAAGGGGCCGATAATCCGCGAGGCGATACCTTTGGCCTCTGTGGCTGCAGGGTTCTCCTCCTTCTTTTCCCCCTCTTTCTTTACCGGTGGCATTCCCTGTTAGCCGCACACAAGCAGATGTTAACAAGAATGCTGAAGCATAATGAGTTGAAATTTGTATTAGGCCTAATATGTAAGGCCTAACACATCATCTTAATTTGTTTTCAAGGACATTTTATGCAAAAATACTATTTTTTTTATTTAATGTATATTTTGTTAAGTTGAAGCTAGTGCCTGCATGCTATTTTCACATATAGAACTATAACAAGAGATACAGTAGACTCACAGGGAAGGTGCCAGAGATCATGCTGGGTCTGCCTTTGGGGTAGGGGTTCCCTGGCATCACACCGCAAGAAGAGATCATAGCCTTGGGAGCCTTGCAGCCCACTTTGCATACCTGGGTTAGGGGTTGGAGA
Source organism: Gadus morhua (assembly GCF_902167405.1). NCBI lineage: Eukaryota > Metazoa > Chordata > Actinopteri > Gadiformes > Gadidae > Gadus > Gadus morhua. The sequence goes on along the minus strand of NC_044054.1, from coordinate 24,578,745 downwards.
AACCAGTCAGGAAACCAACGTCAACGTTCAATTAAATGGAATGGAAGCCAGGTTTTATACTGTTGTATAGGAATAGTCAAAAGAAGAACAGATATTGGCGTCTATATACAACACTGGAATCCAACGTGGTGCTGTGATTCACTCTTGGGGCGAAAGGCTTCATCTTTCAATACACCAGCACAGAAAACCATAACATAAAGCGATGAGTAGGACGGGAATTTAATACACTGAACACAGATCAGAACTCGCCGCACTACATTTACCTTTTTTATGGTTATTGATGTATAGGGAGACGTAGGAATGGTTTGAGGTAGCCAATGGGCCAGCAGATTTTCAAAGTGACTCATACCAACTGCTTCCTGATAATATTGAATTGCTTCTAACTTTAGCCAGTTGTGCAGATATAAAAATACCTATGTAACAAACGAGTGAGGATCCACACTGCTCTCACCTGATCCAGAATCCTGCGTGCCCGTTTCTTTTCAGACAGGTGAATACGGAAGAGATCTTCGACCGGATGGTAGTTTACAGCGTCCGATATATTCCTATTCAATTCAACAGTCAACAGTCGAGAATCAGTCAAAAAGTTATTTGAATTATTGAATGGGCATTATTGTCCGTTAAAGTCTGTTACAAGTTCTTAATTACATGAGGTTTGTTTAAAACCAATCATCTACTTACAGTGCTAACAGTTCCAGGACTACCAGTTTGTCTTTTGAAAAGGTGAAGCAGTTTAAGATATTGGCAACTTTGGTGGTTGGAATTGCAACCATTTTCTAAAGGAAATAAGAAGAGGTTGATTTCCGTCAAACAAAAGTTGTGGGACAAAATAATCATTTTCAAAGTCACTATCACTCAAAGTTGTTTAATGCTAAGACAATTAATACATGAACAAACAATATTTGTCTGGAGCCAATTCATATTTGTGAATAAATGGTCTGCAATTTGAATAATACACACAAGAAATAGTAAGCTTTTAAAATATATTTTAGGGTTACAATTTTCAGTGACCAATAATATTTGAGAAGACCCCTTAAAATTGTGCTGTTGATGCTTTCAGGGGGTCTCAAGTGTCTATCAAAGGGTCTAAGGCACCCCGTATTTCACATCCTGGTTTCATTCCATGTAAAGTGTAACTAATGTAGTAGTAACTCACATGCTGAAGTGCTTTCACTGCTTTGATCTGAGGTTCCGCCCAGGAGAAGTATTTTAGTAGCTCCATCACCTGCAGGAGTAACACACTCGGTCACAATAAAAAGACATGCCACTCAGATACACAAGAGGCTGCAACATCCAGAACCCCTTGACCACTGTAATGTAAAAAGGTCTATGAAATGTCAACTACATAACTACATCGAATCATGTTGCAATAGATGTTAGTAATGACCGTCTCAGGTTATTCTACTGAAAAGATGTACCTGCTCGCTGGAGAAATACCCATGCACCTGCTCTATGGCTTTGGTCCTCTGGTCGGTCAGGACACACTGAAAAAAGGACATTCGACAAGCTCAACTCGCATTAACATAAAACATGATATTAACGTTTTGTGGACGTATTAAAAATCTAGACAGGTATTTCTTACCTTTTTAATCTCGTTCAAGACAATGTCAAAGGATTTCTTATCCATGGTGGATGGTTAATTGTATAACAACGCTATCCTGTAAAATGGTGTAGCTCTTCTGAGTAGGAGATATATGTTCTCTTGAATCCAATAGATAATTGTCTAAATTCTTTCCATAACGTAACATGCATTAAAAAAGGCACCTAACCTAATCGACCGAATCAAATATTAATAAGCTCTAGTTATACAATTACAGATGCATAATCTAAGGCATTGAATTCTCAATCCGCAGTTTGTAGTTAAGCCGATTGTAAAGCACCATGTTCTTTTTTAATTAATTGTCTGTAGTTTTCTGATATTTCCGATCTTGAACAACTGGCTGCACCAAAAACAATAACTGGCTGCACCGAGAGCACTGTCTGCTGCTAACAACAAGCTAGACGCTAGCTAGCCAAGTTGTGGGTACAAGCCTAAGAAAGCGAGACAGAAATCAAACATGAATTTATAAACGCATCACGTAATAGATTCGTTTAAGTATCTGATTGCATTAATATTTACGATACTAGCCGTGATGTTGTAAAATTGATTAACGCGTCTATTTCGCGAAAAGAGCTAGCAGGATGCTAGCAGAATGCTAGCTTGTATTGACAGCTGGCGCTGGTACCGTCAATAGTAGATAGGACCCCACTGTGGTATCCTGAACGATAATACAGTATCAGAAAAATAAAATCCATAAAGATTACCAATATTAATGTTAATTACAATTATTATGATACAAATTTAACGGTGTACATACATAATCAACCCTAAACATTATTTAGCCATTTTCTGTTTCAAAATATATTTTTCATCAGGCATCATCAGGCATATGCATTAAACGCTGTTCAGGAAATCCAGGAAGTAAACAAATATGTCATCAGTCCAGTGAATAAAGAGTTTGAACATTAACAGTTTCGTAAAATATGGACAGATTTGCATGGACAAATGGACTTCTGGAAATGAACGAAACCTTAGTAATCCAGCAACGAGGTGTCAAACTTTATGATGGAGATGATAAGGTAGCTAGTGCCCCTTTGCTAACGCTAATTTTTTCCAATGTGGAAATTAGTCTTGTGTAGTATGTGAGCATCTTTTTCAATGTAATGTAAAAAAAATAAAGTGTATCTATCAATTGAAGAATAATGTATACAACAATTGTAACGTGTGTTATTGTAGGCTAAACTAGATGTTGGAGTTGTGTTGCTGACCACTCATCGACTGATTTGGAGGGATCATAAAAATCACGTAAGGAGGAAACACAACATCGTCATACCTATAAGTCAAAGCATTGCTATTGTAATTGGAAAGGTACTGGTCTAATGTGCTCTGCTGGTGTGTTTTTAGGAATGCTGCATAGCCCTGTCGCTGTCGCAAATTATCTATTTTGAGGAGCAAGCTGCGGGAATAGGAAAGAGGTATGTGCACAAATATGATTTATGGGAGGATTATCTCAAAATATTTATGCACTAAATCCTTATATTTGGGTGGTTGATTTAGAAGTTTCTGTTTTGGTGTTTAGGTTAGTGATGGTCTCATAAGTGCATCGTTGAAATGTGTTGAAATTGGGTGTCCCCCTTTTATCACTTTCTAAAGGGTCAAAGATATCGGTCAGAACCTAACCTATATCCAATAGCATAACAGTCAGTTAAATGACCTAACCGTAAGGCCGTTTAACTGACTTGCTATTAGTTGACTTAACCTAATGGTTTGACTGTCTTGCTTGAACTGTTATGGTAGATCTTTCATTATAAGGAGGAGGCATCCCGTTGATCATTGTTGTTTGTCGTTGTTATTGTTGCATTTAGTGCGAAGATAGTAATCCATTTGTATCCAGTAACGGCAAACAAGGAGCCAGGTCCTTACCAACAAAGCAAGTTCCCCTACATTAAACTTTCCTTCAAAGAGCATGGGCAAATCGAGGTAGGACCCATGGAGTAAATAATAAACTACTTGTGCTGCATAAGCTTTACTTCATGAACTACATGGAGATTAATCCATGATGTTGACCGCATACTGATTTCTGGGTGTCTGGTTCCAGTTCTTCAGACGGCTTACCGAGGAGATGACTCAGAAACGATGGGAGACACCAGTTCCACAGACCATTTCGACGGCAACAGGCTCTCAGGTGGGACATACTCGTTTTATTAGACAATTATTTATCCAGTGATTATTTCTATATACATTTCGTTAAGGCATGATTATATATCTTCATATTACATATTTTATATATATATATATATATATATATATATATATATATATATATATATATATATAGTGTGTTTATATTTATATATATATATATATATATATATATATATATATATATATATATATATATATATATATGCATGCTTCAGTTGAGGAAAGCCCCTGTTAAGATGGCCATCTGGATTCTGGCCACATGGTGGCACTTATTCCATACACCCAATGATCTGATACATTGATGCATGTATTGCGTGAGGGTTTCTTTGTAATCTTAATAATGTTAGAATGAATTATAAGAATCACCCTGTACTTTTATTCATTAGTTCAGTATTTCCCAAGATACATATTTTTAGTCGTAAATGTGTTGTGCTTGTTAGTACAGAATGGGACAGGACTATTTGTCAACTTCTTTAAAATCTTTCTTTACTTGGTCCCTTCCCTCAGCAGACAGGAAAGACGCGGGCGGTGGGAATCGTTGGCATCGAGAGGAAGATTGAGCAGAAAAGGAAGGAAACTGAACAGAATATATCAGAGGTGAGGACAAGAGGGAATTCAGCTACACTCCACCTACCTAAGTTATGGATAGATTATAATATTATTCATTCATTGCTCTAGAGCTCTTTACTTTTACTTTAAATTAGCTTATTCCGCCCATGATTAGTCCAAAGAATGATGTCAACTAGCCTGTATAAATCGGAATGGATATCTGTTTTTAAAATCTAAGATGTACTAATTGGGTTTTAGATTGAATTCATTAACAATTTTCCCTTCTTTCCTTGGAGCATGAATGAATAGTTTTATTATAGATTAAGTCATGCACGCGCTTAAATCAATTCAATTACTTTGAACATGATCTCTGTCACTCATTATACAAGCAGACAAGCATTTCCGTAATCAAAGTCCTCTCAGCGCTTTATCAAGTCATAGTTACTTGAGAATGCATGTCAGGAATAATCAGGGAAATTATATCTCAAACACATTTTTTGTTTCTGTTTTTAAAGGGAGGTGGGGTTCACTTTAACATTTGAGATCAATGAACAGGAAAGGAGAGATGCTGTACAATACTTGGCAGGTTAACTACTTCTGATTTCCTCAATCATTAATTTATGGGTTCATTCTCTCTTTTCCAGGCCTTTGAGGACCTCAGCCAGCTGATGGTGAAGGTAGAAGGACCTTTTACAATGGCATTACCGTGTATTTTCACAGTGCTATGTACTGTCTTCAAATCTTCTATGAACCCATTGCCTTTGAGCTCCTATATGAGGGTTTGTGTCATGATGAGTGAGAGTTTAGTTGTTTCCTTTAAGGCTAAGGAGATGGTAGAGCTGTCCAGGTCCATAGCCAACAAGATCAAGGACAAGCATGGGGACATCACAGAGGACGAGGTAAGGAGACCTCCATGTACATCTATGGTAGATACAACACCAGATTGCATTGTCTGGGACTGAAGAACACTATTTCAGTGAGGCAGGGTAGTGTGATAGCGAGGATGGTCGACTCCATGCCTAAATGTACTGGGTTCGATCCCCGAATCCACAATCTCTACCTGATTATATATTTTTGATGAGCAAGCCTCACCTCATACATATTCATCAATGAACTTTTTAATCGCCTCAGATAAAAAAAATAGGCCGCATGGCTAAATATTAAGATCAATATTAGTATCTGATTAATTTGCCCACTTTTTGTATGGAAGAGAAACTGTATGTTCTTATTTGCAGACAATCCGGTTCAAGTCGTACCTGCTGAGCATGGGCATTGCAAACCCAGTAACCAGGGAAACGCATGGCTCCGGCACAAACTACCACATGCAGCTAGCCAAACAGCTGGGAGACATGCTGCTGGCCCCGCTGGAGGTGTGTGTATGAAAATGCATTGACACATATGAAGGTTATGCTTATACTGTCTATGCGCACGTGTCTGCTTATGCTATATGTCACTGCTAGTTTACATGGGGGAAAAAAAGGTTTGGGTTTGCTTGGCCATGATCCCGAGTTCAAAGAGGTTATGCTTTGTTTAAACAAATCAACCTTTTTGTTTCTTTGTCTGTCTGTCTTTCTACCAGGAGCGCGGAGGAATGATGGCTCTAACGGAAGTTTACTGTCTTGTGAACCGAGCCCGAGGGATGGAGGTAACGGGCACACACACAACTACACACGCACACCCACACAAAAAACACTATTGAATCATTATACTATTTCCTGGGATGTTGTTGTAGTAACAACATTTCTTGCGTTCATTCGCTTTCCTCCATAACTCTAGAACTTCCTGTGATTGATGTGGTAATACTGTAGAATTTCCTGTGATTGTTTTAACCTCTTTGTCCCATTCCCAAACCCCTACCCCCTTCCTTAGCTGCTGTCTCCAGAAGATCTCGTCAACGCATGCAAGATGTTTGAGTCCATGCAGCTTCCACTGAGGTCCGTAGGCATACATGGTTGCCATCCACCTTACTCTCTACACTACAATACAGAGATCCTTCTGTGTGTATTTCAGCTAAGAGGGACTTTAGGAGCCTCATTCCCATTGGAATCAGCGCTTCAGACACTTCCTTCCTGACTTCCTGTTGTTTGGCCTGGGCTCCACCCCTGTGTGGCCGTGTCATTTCCTGTGACTTCCCAGTGTGTTAACAAAATAAAAATAAGTCATTGTTTCCATACCTAACAGGTCCCCGTACTGATACGATCTGTCAACTTCTGGTCTAACCCGTTCCAGCATGTTTAAACCGTACATCAGGTTTTTAATGAACAAGTTTAGGCCCAACTAAGCGTATTTGGTTTGACCTAGCCGGCCATGTTTGAAACTAGCAAAATAATAAGACTTCATTGCATTTATAAAGGTGTGTGTGTGTGTGTGTGTGTGTGTGTGTGTGTGTGTGTGTGTGTGTGTGTGTGTGTGTGTGTGTGTGTGTGTGTGTGTGTGTGTGTGTGTGTGTGTGTGTGTGTGAGAGATCTCTCACACACGTTGTAACCCATCCAATTGTGTTCAACCCAGTCTGACACTTTTTGTCCCGCCTGACGTGTGTTTTTAATATTTTTTTTACCTATGGTTGTTTCAACATCACCTAGCAGGATTGGGCATTGTTTACCATAATGCACATTTGGACGTCATTATTAAGAGTGCAATCCAACAATATAAACTAGCTGTGCCCCTTGTTGTGATGTACAAGCCTGCCGATGTTGCTGCCCCGCCCTCGCCTCCCTTCCATAGCACCTCCACCTTGTTTTCACCCTGTCTGCGCTCTCTCGTTCTGCCACAGGCTGCGTGTGTTCGACAGCGGCGTGATGGTGGTACAGCTGCAGTCTCACAGCGAGGAGGAGATGATCGCCTCGGCTCTGGACAATGTAAGCTCTATGTGGGGACCAACAGTACGGTGACCCTGACGCTACGGGCCCCGAGCGGGAGGCCCCTGGGCCAGAGGAGGGCCGCCGGGTGGACTTTACCCGGATTTGTCCTGAGACGCATCGCAGGAAGCGGCGATGGGATCGTACGGCTCCTCGTCTCAAACTTTGTGCAATATTCCCGTCTCTCCTGTCCATGTCTCAAGACCCTTTCTCTCTCTCGTCTGGTTCAGACTGTCTGTCTGTCTGTCTGTCTGTCTGTCTGTCTGTCTGTCTGTCTCTCCAGTCTGTCTGAATATCCTTCCTGTCTATCTGTCTTTCTCCCCACTCCCGTCCGCTGTATTGTCTCTGCATGTTTCAATGTGTCCGTCTGTCTTCTGCAGGTGACAGACAAAGGGTCGCTGACCTCCGAGGAGTTTGCTAAGTTATTAGGACTGTCCGTGCTGCTTTCCAAAGAGCGGTCAGTATCTGCCGTCCTCCGTCCCAACGTTTTTTTTAGATTACCGTCCTAGAATTTCCCAGCATCACTCTCATCACTTTGGTTCTTTGTTGTGGTTCTTGTGCCACAGGTTGCTCCTGGCTGAGAAGATGGGTCATCTATGCAGAGATGACTCCGTCGAGGGACTGAGGTTCTACCCGAACCTCTTCTGATTGGTTTACAGGTGCTATCACGATCCAAATCTGCAAAGCTATTGGCTCAGGTTTTTTCATGTTTGCCCAGTGTACTTTGAAGATTTCTGAACAGATTGCACAGGAAATATTGCTTAGGAGGGAATCTGGTGTCCTATTGGTTGGACAAGAGATGCTGTTAATACAAAATTTGCCCTACAGGTGGAATACGGTATTATGGAATAATTCAAGAACGTGAATATTTTTGGATTCACAAACCAGTTTTATCTTTCCATGAGCAGGTTCCTGGACATGCGCTATGCTGGGATACTTTTGTGTTATGTAAACATGACCTCAAAAAGTAATGTGTTCTTCGACACTGTACTCTGTAATCATACTGTCGTATGTCAACAATGCTACTCCCTGTTTTAAGAAAACCGCACTTCATTCACACATGTAGCATTATTAATCGTTGACACATTGATGAAACAACAAAACATTCTCTCTGTGTTAAACTGGTCTTCTGTCGGTGGCTGGTGGCTTCATTTGTCTGGTTTGGTGTGCAACTTGTAAAGAACCATGTCCACTCTCTAATAAAGTCTGGCGTTGTCATCATTCTGGATTTCTTCATTGCTGTCATGACGTTAATGATGAGGTATCAAGTATTCTTTCCTGGGCTTTATTGTGCTTCATAACAATGTAGTGTCTCGAAGGGTTCCACATGCTCACGTCAGACCATACCCTGTAAAGGACCAGGAAAATACTCAAAACCCAGTGAGGAAGAGAAAGGAACCTTGAGGTGGAACATACAGGGGAGGTCCCTTCCTGCCAGCGACAGCTCTTGGTGTGTGACGCAACGCCTTTGTAGAAATATTTTGTATTCAGAAGCTTACTACACAGCCTATAACCTTTTATCACAACAACCTGGCACCATCTCGCAAATCCGGCTTCCTGTTTCCTGTTAGCCCCTGAGTTGTGATGTGTTGGGATGGAGGCGAGGGACAGCAGAGGCATGTGGGTCCTCTGATTGAGGATTGATTAGATTACTGTGGCATGTGACTGGCTCATTGATCATGGATTAACTTAATCTGGGAATTGGAAGGGTGCGTTATGCACAAGGACGTTGAGGCATCTGGTTGGATAGTGATGAGAATTCATGCTTTATGATATTTTAATGTGTGCAGATGTTTCACTCTAGGATGTATTGCAAACAAACACACTTGTGTATGTTTAGGATGGATGAAATAGTCATTTTTGAAGCCTATATGAACCCCCCCCCCCCCCCCTAATTGTTATGTCATGAAAATGATTTATGTATTCAGGCATGCTTATAAACGTTTATCTAATTGAATAGAGTTTAACAGTGCCTCGACCTACAAAGACTATTCTGAACTCATTGGCACTTGCGCTTTAAAGCCCCCATAAAACACCTGGCAATATTGTGTGGCTTCAAAAAGATGTGCTGTCAAAAGAAATAAAGGATGAAAGGAAACCAAATACAGTAGGTTATTCCTCCAATTCTAAGGCGGCACAGAACTTAATCATTTATGAAGTTCGCTGCCAAATCTGGCTCAAAATAAATTATTAGTTGTAATGCATATTCTATAATAGGGTTATACGCATATGTTTTATACATTTAAAAATGAATGTGTCTTTGGTTATTCAAGTTATTCAATCACAATATTTGGCTCAATGTTTTGCGCGTTGCAGGCATAACAGTTCATCGTAGGTCTAGCTAACATTCATGGTTGTAACTTGTGGCTGACCAGAGCGCTGCAAAATGCGCGATCACGTTCCGCGCACTTTCCACGCAGGGAGGGTTTAGCAGACCTGCTGAATTGGAGAGCAGAGGACTACTTTGCCTCTGCTTTTTTTTGTTTTCTAATTCTATCAACGACTATTTGGGAGTTTTTTCGTGGATGCTTTTTTGGATCAGGTTATTACTCTTGTGAGCAAACAGGAAAAGTAGGTAGACCTACACAGGCATTTTTTTTGTTATTCACAACGTCTTAAAACCAAGTTCACAATGATCTCGCCTGTCGCGGAGTAGACGAGCGGTAATTATCATATCATTTAGGATGCTACTAGAAAAGTTCTATCAAATACGCCAGCCTGTGGAAGTGTGGTTAGGATATGTGTGAATAGGCCTACAGAACACTAGAAAAGACAATGATCGGTTTTGTAAATATTTCTATCGGCAATAACGACTCAGTGGGTGTTTCATTTTCGGTGGACTTGATCGTTATTCCTGGATGGATTACATTATTGTTTGCATAGCCTACGTCTACAATGACACTGTCAAGTCAATATAGTCTTAGGCAATTTCTGGACGAAATACTATACAGTTCTGTCATATGTACCCATAGAGAACGTGTGAGTGGTGAGTGAGTGACAATGATACACAATATTTTTAAAGTCTTATTAGGGTCTATTTTTAATTATTTACTCTTATCGCCTGCATGTCTTGACCTGTATTTTTGATTCTTCGCTGCTGTCCAGAAGGGGACCGGCCGGTGGACGGACTGGGTCATGTGGAGGTGCATGGGGACGCCGCGCTACTGCCCTCGGAATGGCGCAGCGCTGTGCGCGGCTGCTGCCCTTCTTTTTGTTGCTCCTGGGATATGGTGAGCCGCTGACACATTTTTACTTACTTGAATATTAAATCTACCATAGAATGGTGGAAAGCCGGATAGCAACCATTTAGCTCAATAGTAGGAGTTTTGAAGTGCATATTTAAATGTTTTATATATTTATCGAGCATTAACAGAAAGCAACCAGTAAAAACATTGAAAATGCTTTCCAATACTTGTAATTCAAATGCAACAAGTGGGAAGCAGGGGGGGGGGGGGGGGTTGCTCTCTTCCTCTGCCCACACCCTCTTTCCTTATAGAAGGCTCTGCTTTGTTACACAGTGAGTTCATAAAAAGTAGACACAAACACATAAGACACATGATCACATAAGATCACGCTATTTTTATAAGCCACACTAGAAACATTCTGGCAATGAAACTAACCCTACAAAAAAGGTTCATGGAGGGATTGCTGGTCCACAAGATACTTGCCCTGTTGAGATGGCCATGTGCAAAATACCTAACTCCTGATTGGTCAAAACAAAAAGGTTTTTTTTGTTTGTGCATGTGTGTGTTTCAGTCATGTCCCCTAGAGTCAGGGTAGTCTTGTCATTATGCTTTTGACTCCCAGCAGAAAGTTCCTGGGTTTGAACCCAAAACATCCAGCCTAACTTCAGGCACCCTTGAGCAAGATTTCCAATGCCTACCAGCTCCTTAATCCCGTGTATCTAAAAGTTGCTTTGCGTTAAAGCACCCCAGATTCATATTGAATCTGGGATAGATCCTTATTTCAGGTTCTCTTTCTCCATGTCTTCTGTAGCCATGGCGGGTCTCAGCATCTGGCCATCGCTCCACATTGCCCTGAGCAACGCCAGCGTGTTTGTTGACTTCATCACGGCGTGCAACAGCAGCTCTGTCTGCAACACCACCCTCTCCCTGGTCGACACGGAAACCAACTCTACCCTGCTGACCAGAACCCTCCCAGGGGACCAATCAGTGGGCAGAGTGGAGTTCAACTGCTCCTATTTCCTGTACGCCGGCATATTCCGCTTCCATCTGAAGCAGACAGCCAAAGCAGTCCATTCCCATGGTTCAGAAACCACCCATAGCACCTCCTGGTGGTGCAGCTCTGAACTGCATGTGCAGTGGCCTACCTTCCACATCGGCATAGAACGGCTTGCAAACCATTCTGGATCCTTCCAGGTAAGGCCTCCCCCAGAACACATGTAGCTATAGCTATATTTTGTTAAAGATTATTTTAAAATACACTATTATAGGTCAACGAGGATCCACCACCATGAAGGACGACATTCATGAATCTCTCTTTGTCTTTGGCAGGTGGGGATATCCACCAATGAACACTTCCAGGGATGCTCAGGTGACCACAGCGCCGCCCTCTCCCTCGAGGTCAGCTACATGGAGTACAACCAGATTGGGCGAAACAGCATTGACAAGGTCCGTGTGCGGACGCACCACCCAATCAGAGCGCTGCGCTCCCAGAGTGTGGAGCTGCCCTGCGCGTTCCCCTTCACGGAGAAGGACTTCGTGCGCGTGGCTCTGCGCTCGCCCCACACCAGCCAGGAGGTGAAGAGCTCCGGTCCGCTCTACCTTTCCCGGATCTTCTCCTACAAGCTGCAGGTGGATGACGCCAGCATCTACCGCACCGGCTGCGACGGGACCATGACCGTGAGGCTCCTCGCCCCCCCTTGTGCCGCCGTCAACGGGAAGGTGCAGCTGTTCCGGTACGCTGCTGCTGCTGGGCCTGGAGGTGGAGAGGTTGGTGGAGGTGGTGGTGGTTCTGGTGGCTCCACCATGGCCGGTTCCCCCGGGTTGGTTCCGTCACTCAGGACACCCCTGCTGGGGTTTGGACCGCAGGACGAGCCCTTTGCCCCAAAGGCACTGCTGGCCTTCAACTGGCTGACCCACGGGGAGAACCAAACAGAGTTTAACTGCTCCGTGTTTCAGCCCGGGAAGAACAAATACTGCTTCCGTTTTGTCTTCAACTACAGCCGTTTGCCCAGCCCAGCACAGACCTGTCTGGTGGTCCACAGAAGTGTAGGTGAGAATGTGTTTCTGATGAGTCTACTTTCACAAATGTCCCGCCTGGGATCGATCATAAAATGATCATCTTATCTATGAAATAGAGGGCTTAGTTGAATTAATTTTCATGTCCGGACAGGGAGAATGACACCTGGGCACCTATGAAAGTCAGGGTTCTTTACAAAATCTTTACCCCAGCCCTGTGGCCATAGGTTTGCAGTGTTTCAGTGAATGGGGCTTTGTAGGCATTAGATCAAACACAGTACAATTGAATAGACATATTTGTACTTTTTTCGACTTTGTTTGATTCAATGTTGATATGTGGTCTCGGCACGTTATTTTAGGCATGCTGCGGCTCGTTTTGGGTCATTTAATTGTTCTGCTCTTCGTTTAATGCCTGTGCAAATCATCCCATTTTTGTCAACTTTGCAGGACCATGAATGGTTTTGGATTCACGTGACATCCAAATTACCTTCAGGGTTTCTTTTTCTATCCATCTGTCTCCTTTATTCCAAAAAACGGTTTCAGTAAAATCGTGTTCTCCTGCCTGTAGGTTATAGGCCTATGTATGCTGGTTGAGCTGGGAACAAGAGATGTAATAGCAGAAGAATAGAACGCTGTGTTGCATTGGAATAGCTTACATCCTAGGAGAGTCCATCTAGTTCTCCCGGCCCTTCTAAAAAGGGCCGGGAGACTCGATAGGGCTACCTTGGGAACAGATGGTACCTTGGGGATTCTTGCTTAGGAATGGAGGTTATCTTGGGAACTGCTTTTTGCTTGGAATGGAATTGAAGCTTGATAAAGGATGTTTGCTTGGGAGTTAGCTTGGGATGCTATCTTGGGCACAGAGTCTTCGGGAGGAAGATGTTGGGTGTGAACCAGGGACAGAATGCCATGACGATTCAGATGAGGACAGGATCTTGACTTTTTGGATCTTCACTAATAAGTCCTCTTCCTCTCTGCTCTCTCCCTCCTCTTCATGTAGAGTCCTGGGGGCCGTGGGAGCCTTGGAGTCCCTGCAGTGTGAGCTGTGGAGAAGGACTCAGGGAGCGTGTCCGCCAGTGCCTGTCGCTGCAGGGCGTAGTGGGAGTACGGTGCCCGGGCATGGGCACGGAGCAGTCCCCCTGCTCCCTGGAGGACTGCATGGGTTAGTCTCCTGGTCTCTCCTCTCCCTGCATATGGATGAGGTCTTCCCTTAATTGAACTCTTAAAAGTGCTGTGAATAATCCAAAAAAGCGTGACGTTCTGAAATGAGTTCACAAGTTGTTTTTTGTCTGTGTCTACCTGGGAGTCTGCACAAACATCGGTCTACCTTGTTTCATTTAGCAAACTTTTTTGGTCCATATTTTAGCTTAGCTTATTTTAGTTAGTTTTGGTTTAGCCTGGCTTACCTTGTTTTAGCTTTACTTTACTCTGGCTATATTCAGGAGTTTTATTCACCTGGGGTCCTAAGCTTCATTCTCTCATTCCCTCTCTTTGTCAACCCACTTTCCTGGGTCTCTCTACTGTCCTGTCCATAAAGGCACACAAAACAATGTTTGCTAGTATAGTAGTATTCGGTTTTAGATAACCTTCTGTGTCCCCCAGTGACGGCCACCCCCTCTCCTTCCCCGCCTGGGGTGCCCGCGGGAGCCACAGTCCTGGGCGGGAACCTGATGTTGGTGACCGGCATCTCCCTCTGCCTGGCTGTCATCCTGGCCACTCTCCTCTTCACGGCCTGGAGGAAGCTGTGCCGGGCCCCTCCCTGCAGCTCTGTGCGCCAAGGGTCCATGCACTCCACCGGGGGGGGACGCAAGCTCTCTGACGAAGCCTCCATCTTCGGGAACAGCCTCCAGAGACCCACCCTGATGGAGGCGCCGGGGCTACAGGGCAAGCTTCTGTCGCTGCCCCTGGTCCTCGCTCTTCCTCCAGACCCAGACAGGCTGTCTCCCTCTGGACAGAAAATGGTGCCCCCTGTGTTCGGGTATGTATGGAAGATCCTGGGTGTTTTGTCATCAATGTCCTCTAACATATACCATCAAAACCTTTTGTAGTGTAGTTGTAGCGGGGTGTTCAGCAGCCAAAAGGTTCTCAGTTCCTTCCGGACCCTCCTTGCGTCCACCGCAAGGGCCGGACGTGTGCCTCCCAAAAATTGTAACCCTCCGTCGAGGCAACGCAGCAGCAAGGGCTGTGATTGGTCCACTTACTAAAACCCAATGCAGAACCATGAAGGTTCACGACTGTGTCGAAGCGTCTGCATGGTCATTGTGTTGCGTGAACGTGGGACCATAATCAGGCCTTACCGCACTACTCCTTTGTGGATCTCAAGGTCACTGTAAATGCTAAAATTTGATAAAATAGGTTTAAACCGATTTTTAATCTGTGTGTGTTCTGCCCCCAGCTACCGGCTGGCCCAGCAGCAGCTGAAGGAAATGAAGAAACAGGGTCTGACGGAGGCCACCCAGGTCTACCACGTCTCCTCCAGCCCGGTGGACGACAATATGCTAAGCACCACCGCCTCGCCCACCGCCACCTTGACTTCCACCCCGACAGGGCTCCACCTGCCTCCGCCTCCTCTTCCACCACCCGCCAGCCCGGGCATTCAGGAACATCACTACCAGCACCAAGCTGCCGAGCGGAGACTCAGTCCCAGGGAGGAGCTCCGTCTGGGGCCCCCTCTCCCTGGATATGGAGGAGGAGGAGGAGGAGGGACTTCCAGGAGACAAGAGCGCACCGCCGACTGGGTGGAGATGGTGGAGAGGAGCGGGATGGGCAGGGGAGGAGGCGTGGAAGCGGGGAACTCCTCCTCCCCGGTCAACCCTCATTTCCGCAGGACGTGTAGTTTTACGGACGCCAAATCGCAGCCTGCAGCGTTGGCAGGCTCAAGGGCCTTCAGGGAGCGAAGCATGACCCAGGTAAGCTGATTCCAACAACTGTTTACTTCTGCCATTTAAATTGTAAAAAAAAAAATAAAGGTTTAAATATTTGAAAATGTAACTTGCCATGCCTGGGATCTGGAATCCAAAGGGTACAGTTCTATCCACATACTAGGATGGGATAAGAAAGAAATGGGATTTTTTCATAAATCTTTCTAGGTGGCCTCCAGGACCCTTCCAGAAGGAAGCTGTAGGGCCAGAGGCGTCCGCGAGGGCCAGCCGTACCCAGCCTTCCCTTCCTATCCAATCCCAGAGCTTGGGCCGTTCGACTGGGGACCCTCCACCCCAAAGAGGACCTGGCTGGAGGCCGCTGCTCCTGGTCTCAGCCTCTCTCCACAGCCCTTAGGGATCCGCCCACAAGACAGGCACAATACAGCTCTGCTCAATGGCACTGTGGAAAGAGACAGGCTTGAAACGTTGGGGTGTGGGCCTCTGAGCAGGGGTGGTCCCCCGCAACGAGGATGCCCCCGCAACGGAGCCCTTTGTCCCCCTTGGAGTGCCAACCAGCTGGCCCTGGAGAGGGCAGAGCGGGCGGAGCAATGCTGGTCCCGACGCGGTCCCTCGCCCATCCAGAGGAACATCCTGGCCCGCAGGCTCAAAGAGGCTCAGGCCTGCTCTGGGGCCCCAGGGGGCCCTGGTGGGAGGCAGCGCAGCGCAACCTTCAGCGCCTCAACAGAGGAGCAGAGGAAAGGCCGCTGCCACTCTCTACCCATGTCTGGCTCCCCCTACAGGCTGAGTGATGCAGAGCAGAGGATGATGGACCTTGATCTGCCCTCCACTTGAAGACTAAACATCACCATGAAGAGCTTTTTACCCTTTTACTTCTAATTATGTACAAATAAAATAGTTTTTTACTCATTTCCCGTTTAAATGTAACCTTATCTGACTTGTGACTTCTGGCACCAAATGCAAGGAGGTGGGTCTGGCATTACAACCAAAGACTGCTTTATTTAGAAATTAAGAAGGCGGTATTCCCATTCAAACCCTAAATGCTCCAATTAAAATCACAGCTTTAATGTGCCACCTTATAATATAATAGAAGAGGAGGAGAGAAGGAAGGAGATGATAACTTGTCATACCTATGCAGGAAAAAACCTTTAGACTGAATACTTTTCAGAAAAGTTACACATTACATTCAGTAATTACTTCTTAGCGTAAGGTAATGGATTGCATTTCGTCTTTGTCTACTTTGTGAGTTCAATTCCCTCCATCTGGCTTTTAAGAATGAGCTTTTCTGAAGAGTAGCAGAAGACATTGAAGCATTACTTTTCAGATTTCTTTTTCAAGTTAATGGATTACAGTTTAGGATTACTTTTCTTTATTTGTCCTTTACCACATGCTTTTGTTTTGTTTCTTTTCTACCCCTTTTGTTACGTTAGGGGCCAGTGTAAATGGGAGCTGTTCGCATGGTCTCTAGTGCCTGCGGTCTAATCCGCACGGAGTTTAGTCCGCTCCACTTCACCTTTTTTTTCTCCCCTCATTAATTAATCGACCAGGTTTGTTTAAGTGTCATCAATTCTCGGGAGGATATGCTCTTTGACTAAATGTCAGCAGGTTATGTGATCAATTCCCGATAGTATACATACTTCTTATTTTTCAGGAAATGTGAAGAGAAAATCCCTTACAGATATATACTGACCTAGTCCCAAATGTAACCAAAAAATAAAAGGGAGAAACGAGAGAAAAACAGGAAAAGTGGCAAAGGGAAAACAGTAGGAATATAATCCATTACTTTCCCACCCAATAAGGATACTTTTAATCACGTTAGGCTGGAGAAATTAGCATTGGACGGGTAGGCCTACATACAATTTGGGCTTGTTTTGAAAAAAACTGGCAGGATTATTCTAATCAATTCAATCAATACCAATAGACGTGAGATCGACGTTTCGATTTGACCACATAACGTAGTATTTGGGTGGGAGATGGGCACCTGTCCTAGTAGGGCGAAGGAGGGCCACCAGACCACTCAAATCTGCGCCGGTTGTAAGGAGATTCATGATGTATTAAGGGCTGATAACCACCGTATATTCCACGTTCACGCAACGCAATGACCACACAGTGGCTTCGACGGATTCGTGAACCTATGGTTCTTCGTCGGGTTTACGTGTCGCTATGCATGTCCGTGGTAAAGAGAGAACAAATAGTTGTTCTTTGTCTGTGCATGCTATTACTTTACAATTGGTCTACTACTAGAAGTTTTGATTATCATATGGTCTGGATTCTAGCAACTTGAAAGCTGAATACGACTCAAACAATGTGCAAAGTAAAGAAAAGTACATGTTTTACCTTTGATTTTTTACATAGAAAGCGTATTGCCGAACATGATGAAGTTGGCACAGCCATATATATATATATATATATATATATATATATATATATATATATATATATATATATATATATATATATATATATATATATATATATATAATTTTTGGGAGGCGCACGTCAGGCCATTGCGGTTGACGTAAGGAGGAACCGCAAGGAAGTAACGGGTCCGTAACTCCCTTAAATTGCGTTAACGTGGAACAATAAAGAGCCCTTTAGTCGAGCTGACGTTGACTGTACATAGTTCTCAGGTTGATGATCTTTAAGTTCTGGTAAGATTATAAGGTGAGTGCTGCAGGCTCCACTCACTTAAGAAGTGTGTACTTCTCCCCTCAAAAGAAGCACAACGAAGAGCATGTAGAGGTGAATCCCCGTTTCATGTACTGAAACTGACGACATTTTGGCCTATCTATTTAGTAGTTAGCTGTTTTTATTTTTTCTTAGAATTACCGCCTGCAGTACTCCAAAGTACCGCTATGGGCACGCGTACTCCCATTTGCTCATCGATATTGTTTTCCAGTATTTACGGTAATATACCGGAAGTGGCCATTGGGCAAATGCCGTTCCCTGATAAACAACATCACAGGGTTACTTTTGATGTCAGTAACTGTTACCTTTCGCCGGTAGTCGAGAAAAATATGTTAATAAACATGTCACCGTGTGGCTCAACTTTGGAAGAACAGCTTTCGTCCATAATGGACGTGCTTGCGAAAGCGGCTGTATCTGAAATTAGCCAACTGATCTCGGATGGGTCGGCTACTCTTCAGTTACAAATAACTCAGAGCCGCGAAGAAAACGAAGCGCTGAGGACGAGGATGAAGGTGATGAAGAGTGAGCTGTTTTCTTTGCGGCTTCAAACAAGATCAAATGCATCGCGTGCGCAAAGTCGTTTTGGCCTGGCTCGACCCAACATCTGCAAACCACGGACTACATCAATGAGAAATGGTGAGTTAGTAGTAAAAGGAAATTAGAAGTTTATTATAAGTTATAATAATCATGAATCATAATTAACCATTAATAATGATTTATATCGGAGAAACAGGCTACTTCACAGCAGATGCCTGATATAATTTGACGATAGGGCCATATCCTGAACGCTGAATGGTATTAATCAAGAATGTAATGTATTCTGCATCATTATCAGACCTAAAGCCACTGATGGACCACAAGGCGGTTGGGATTTCCCGTTTTCAATCAACATCCAAAAGTGAGGCATCGTCAGTTACAAGTCCAGCAGAGGTACTAGGCACAACATACACATATAAAGCACTATAATTCACTGGGTCTAGAATGGGGGTTGACAACTTTTACGTGCAAATGCCAAGAATATGTATTGTGTGTGTTCCCCTCTTTACGACAAGAAGGAGACCCCCGACATCATTTTAATCAAGGTTGAAGAGGATATCAGTGGATGCAGGCCATTAGGTGAGTCATATATGTTGCAGCCATGAGTCTAGATTGCTTTAACAGGCTGGTTCTCTTTTGAAAAATCACATGACAAGAGCCCTGATAAAACACAAGTAAAACTTGGGAGTTGCATTTCAAAGATGGAAAGTCAAGAGCCCAGAAGGGGTTACAGACGGAAGCTACATGAGCTGGTTTAATTATTCTCAAACATAAATAAATTCAAGACTTTTAAATGTTAGATGATCAGTATACAGGGAATGGCATGTTGTCTCTTGTTATTCAAAATTCAATAATTGAGCTTGTCTCAAATGTGATGTGCTCAGCTCATTTTCCGCTTGAGCTTCAAGTCTAGGGAGGAGGGCGCTTGAGGAGATATCTCCCTCCGGTACCGTGAGGGAGATATACATGCACAGCTTAAGTAGATTACGGCCATAGTTCGATAATGCTCCTCAATTGGACAACTGCAATTGTCTGAGTATATATGGCGGTGAGAAAAAGCGATTCATTGGCCGAAGCATTTCTTTCCCCGGTACGATTGGTGGCGCTGTGCCCTTTTCAACTAGTGGTAATAGAGGGTTATTTATGGACCTGAGTCTTAAATAAAGTTTTCATATCAATTACTTTCTTTCTTTGTTTTCTTCCCTGCAGACGACTGCAATGCCTTTGGAGACCGCAACACTCAGAGCACAGCCGCCTTGAAGAGTCTGCATGTGGACGCCCCTGGCTCCTCCCACATGTCCAGTCACAACGGGGAGCTGCGGATCTTGAGTGTCCACGGACATGGGGGGGGCCAACTGGTGGTGGACGGCCATGACACCCTCTTCAGCGCGTCCGATCTAGAGGCCCTTAGCTCGCTGTCCGTGGACCACAGTGTGGCCAAGAGCCTGGACTGCGGCAAGCGGCTCGTCCACTGTGAGGAGCTGACTGGGCATCGGGGCGGCCGCAAGGGCCGGCCCTGTGTCTTGTGTGGCAAGGTTTTTCCCAACGATTCCAAGATGACCATCCACATGCGTACCCACACCAGCGAGAAGCCCTACAGGTGTGACCAATGCATGAAGCGCTTCAGTCAGAGCTGTAGCCTGAAGATCCACATGAGGATTCACTCCGGGGAGAAGCCCTGCGTGTGTCACCAGTGCAACATCAGCTACAGGTACTCCAGCAGTTTGCGTCGCCACATGACCAAGCACAAGGGCAAAGGGGTGCTTTGACACGGAGAAACAGAACGCTTTGATTGACACCATTATCCTTTATGTGATGAAATTACAGCTTCTAGGTTCTTCTTACGATTAAAGGTTTCCGTCACGATTAAAGACGTTTTCCAACTTTTTGATATTTATAGAAAATATCTATTTCTGTGTTGTTAATAATTGTGATGAAGAACTACTTATTTTTTGGACAATTCAGATAGCAAAGAATTTGAATTAATTTTTATTTTAAACTTTCACATTGTGGGTTAATTGAAGCGAATGGCGTGGTGATTATTACTAAAACAAGAGCTGGTAAATTGTGAAAAATGAATAAAACTGTAATCGGACAACGTGGTTATATGCTATAGACCCTAGAGTATCTGGTATAAAGGCTGGGACAAATTTCGTATTATAAATATGTAAACTTTATGTTGAAAGTATAAACCGTCGCGATTCACATTGAAACGAACAATTTGCGGCCTGGCTGTCACCTGTGGACCGCGGTAACTCTGCCCTGTACCTACAGACACGCACACACACACACAATTTAAGAGCATGCTAGACTCTTCCGTCTTCTCAGACACTCAGAGAATGATGTGCTTGATCATTTCGATAATAAAGGTAGATTCCACATTCCATCTTTAGAAATTATTTAGAAAACTTAATTGCATAATATGCACCTTTCCATTATAAGTGCACTCAAGAATAGAAAAAGTAAATACACACTGCATAAAGTACCCTCTAACACATCAGGGGGGTCATTGCCTCGGTGGGCTGGAGTGGAGTACTCCTCCGTTGGGGACGGGGTACCTGAAGATGTCTGAAAGGGCGGCAACAAGTTCAAGCTACACAGGCCGTCCTTTGATTGGTTGACAGAATCGTCACTTCTGTACGACGGGAATAATAACAAACAAACCCAGTATCCGCAAGGTATTTATAGAGTACGGCGAAAGCTCCGTTTATTGAAGATATGTCAAGCAAAAATTGCCATCCTTCTTGGATGTCCTATAGTGTTGCTCTTTGTTTATTGTCTCACGTTCTTATTTTACCTTGGATTTATTAGCAGGCTACACTGTCGGGTTGCTATGAGGTCACGATGCTTAAGTAGCTGCCGCAGCTATCGCCTACCGTCTTAAGCCCCGCCCTACGGTAAGGGTACTGTCGGCAGTGGTAACGCGAACCATAAATGAGCTGGGCAAAACCGCACCTTAACTACTGGGCCAAGGCTTGCTGGGCCTAAGTAAACCCAACAGTGGAAATGCGCCATTATTTCCCATGGCCCCCCTGACTTGTTCTTGGCCCTCTCCTGTTCCACCTCAATATTCAGGCTCAGTGTTTCTCAAACATTTTTTACAAGTGTAACCCTTATAAGATATTTCCCCCCCCCCCCCCCCCCCTTCACAAGCGAAGGTTTATTTTTTTAATGAATGAATATAAATAATGTATGTGCGTTCTATTTGGCATTGTAAACATGAACAATAAAATGGTGCAAATATTCCCAATTCAACGATATACATGTGCATGTGCTTTATTAAGCTGTTTGCTAAATTCTCCCCACAAAAGAATCACAACGCCAGGGGATTGGGAGAGCATGTAGAGGTGAATCCTATTAAAATGTATTCTCCCTGAAAATGACCTTTGGTCTTGGACGAGTTTTCTTTATCACAGATTCTCCTTTCTCCGTGTTTTCAGATTTATCTTTCAACCACCTGTCCATTTTCACGATTTTCTTTTGTCTAGCTTTCAGAATTTAAACTTGCTCAGGGTGGAAAAAAAAAAGATAGTTGGCTGTTATTATTTCTTAGAAGTATCCCCTGCAGTACACCAAAGTACCCCTAGGGGTACGCTTACTCCCCTAGAGTGGCGAAGTCACGCCCCTCCCGGTAGAGCCCATGGGACCTATGAGATAAAATAAATGATATTTTTCATGTAAAAAAAAATCTAAACATTTTCGTGAAGAAGTTTGATAATGTTAGGTTTTGTTTGAGGGCGGTTTGTGAACTACAGCTCTTCACTGCTCTCTATTTGCTCATCGATGTTGTTTTTCAGTAGTTACGGTAATATACCGGAACAAGCCACTCATTGGATGAATGCCATTCTGGGATAAATCACCATCTCAGGGTTGAGTTTGATGTCAGTAACTGTTATCTCTCAGCGGTAGTCGATTAAAATATGTTGATAAACATGTCACCGTGCGGCTCAACTTTGGAGGAACAGCTTTCGTCTATAATGGACGTACTTGCGAAAGCGGCTGTATCTGAAATTAGCCAACTGTTCTCTGATGGGTCTGCTACTCTTCGATTACAAATAACTCAGAGCCGCGAAGAAAACGAAGCGCTGAGGACGAGAATGAAGGAGATGAGGAGTGAGCTGTTTTCTTTGCGTCTTCAAACTAGAACGATTGCATCGCATGCGGCAAGTCGTTTTGCCCTGGCTCGAGCCAACACCTGCACACCACGGACTATATCACTGGGAAATGGTGAGTTGATATCCAACTAATGTGTGGAAAGAAATGTTCAGGGGGTAGGCCTACTATTAACTTTTACATTTGCAGTAAAGGGAAATAGTTAAAATAATAATCGTGATTCAAATGCACAATTAATAATGATTTAAATAGGAGAGGCAGGCTACTTCTCAATACATGCCGAATATCACCGTGGTGAAGTTAGTTTGATGTTGGTTATTCGACAGATATTCAACAGATATTCGGCCATTCATTTCCTATGGGAAATTGCTTTTTGCTCAATAGCTTCCGAGTTATGGGACCCAGAGGCCCCAGACCAATGTTGACCTGTCCTACTATGTGGTACTAACAACACACACCTCACTAAAAATTATATATTTTGCACCTCCTATTTTATTTAAATATTTTAAGAATCCCATTAATTTCCTATGGGAAATTGCTTTTTGCTCAATAGCTTCCGAGTTATGGGACCCTGACACCTCAGACCAATGTAGACCTGTCCTGTTATGTGGTAATAACAACACACACCTCACTAACAATAAATATTTTGCACCTCCTATTTTATTTGAATTCTTTAAAAATCCCATTAATTTCCTATGGAAAACGGCTTTTTGCTCAATAGCTTCCGAGTTATGGGACCCAGAGGCCCCATACCAATGTAGACTTGTCCTACTATGTCGTAATAACAACACACACCTCCTTAAAAATTAGTATTTTGCACCTCCTATTTTCTTAAATATTTTAAGAATTCCATTCATGATATACTAATCAAACACACCTTCATTTGTTTTCCCACTTCATTATGTGAACTTGCAAATTATATTTTAGCTTCAGACCTTTCTGTAATATTTCCTTCTTGCAATCCATGGCAATGAATGAGAATGTGTGTAGTTATTACCACATAGTAGGACAGGTCCACATTGGTCTGGGGCCTCTGGGTCCCATAACTCGGAAGCTATTGAGCAAAAAGCCGTTTTCCATAGGAAATTAATGGGATTTTTAAAAAATTCAAATAAAATAGGAGGTGCAAAATATTTATTGTTAGTGAGGTGTGTGTTGTTATTACCACATAGTAGGACAGGTCTACATGGGTCTGGGGTGTCTGGGTCCCATAACTCGGAAGCTATTGAGCAAAAAGCAATTTCCTGTAGGAAATGAATGGGATTCTTAAAATATTTAAATAAAATAGGAGGTGCAAAATATTAATTTTTAGTGAGGTGTATGTTGTTAGTACCACATAGTAGGACAGGTCAACATTGGTCTGGGGCCTCTGGGTCCCATAACTCGGAAGCTATTGAGCAAAAAGCAATTTCCCATAGGCAATGAAAGGGGTTCTTAAAATATTTAAATAAAATAGGAGGTGCAAAATATCAATTTTTAGTGAGATGTGTGTTGTTATTACCACATTGTAGGACAGGTCTACATTGGTCTGGAGCCTCAGGGTCCCATAACTCGGAAGCTATTGAGCAAAAAGCTATTTCATAGGAAATGAATGGGATTTTTAAAATATCTAAATAAAATAGGAGGTGCAAAATATTAATTTTTATTGAGGTGTGTGTTGTTAGTACCACATAGTAGGACAGGTCTACATTGGTCTGGGGTGTCTGGGTCCAATACCTGGGAAGCTATTGAGCAAAAAGCAATTTTCCATAGGAAATGAATGGCCGAATATCTGTCGAATATCCAACATCCTACTAACTTCACCACGGTCCGAATATCTTTGACGGTATGCCCATTTCCTGAACTCTGAATGGGCCTGAATGTATTGTATTCATCATCAGGCCTAAATCCCCTGAAAGACACAAGGCGGTTTGAAATCCCCCTTATCTTACACCACCCATAGATTCTAGCTAGTTTCCTCTTGCGAAGCATCATGACCACAGCCCGGAGACAAAAACAAGTGAAACAAGGAAGTTGCATTTCAAAGATGGAAACAGTCTAGAGTCCAGAATGGTTTCAAGACAGATGCCACATTGGCTATCATTCCAAACATAAATAAATTCAAAACGTATAAATGTTGGTAAAAGTTACTTCAATGTTTTTCCCTCTTTGCAGAAGACTGCGAAGCCTTTGGAGATGGCAGCACAAAGCGTGGCGCCACCTTGGATAGTCTGCATGTGGACCCCCCTGGCTCCTCCCATGTGTCCAGTCACAACAAGGAGTTGCGGATCCTCAGTGTCCACGGACAAGGCGAGGGACCACTGGCAGTGGACGGCCATGACACCCTCTTCACCACGTCCAAACTGGAAGCCCTGTACTCACCGTCTGCGCATTACAGTGTGGCCAAGAGCCTGGACGTTGGCGAGCAGCTTGTCCGCCGTATGGAGTTGACTGTGCAGGTTGGAAATCATCTTTACATTCATCATCCAACAGTAAGGCTTATTCTGTTACAACTCCAGCCACACCCATAAAAAGCACACACCTTTTATGTTTCAATGTGTCGTTACTGGGGATAGACAATAACATCTGCGTAAATGCAAGAATATGTCTTGTGTGTGTTTCCCCCTTTATGTGGAAAGCAGCAGACCCCAGACACCATTTTAATCAAGGATGAAGAAGATATTGGTGGAGGGCTGCCCGCTGTAGGTAAGTAATAACCATTGCAACCATGCAAGCAAGCAACAACCTGGATCTGAGAATGTCAGGCCTTGGCTTTAAGCTTTTTAAGCCCCTTGCCCAATAGTAAAACATACTTGCCAAAAATGGAAAATGTTTTGTGATGATTTCTTTCCTGAAACAATTCCACGTGAAGTCTGTGGGGTGTTATTTGTAGACGGCCCCTAAAACAGATAGCAGCCGGTGTTCTGCCAATTTCTGCTACCCATCAGATTTTGCTACCTATTGGTTTTGCGCATGCGCATGACGACGGCACGACGCTATTGAGTATTGGTGTAAAATACACATACTGTACCGCTGAAATCTCCAAAAGAAGTTATAATACAGTATCAAAATATTTTCCCCATATTCTAAGTGTACATGGGGCGAGTAGTGGTGTAAAAAACATGATTCTGTAGTGGGAGCCTTGCTTAATATAGGCAATTGGTCTACAGATTAAATACTCTACCAAACACTTAAGGTAGCACTTTTTTATAGGGTAGCATGACTCTGATACTTTATAACGTCTTTATTGGAGATTTCAGGGGTACATTATATGTGTATTTTACACCAATACCACTCCGCGGATCAATAGTGTCTTCATACGCATTCGCTGAACCACTAGGTAGCAAAATCTGCAAGGGAGCAGAAATTGGCAGAACACCTGAACGTAGATTTAAGTGCTGTTCTCGCACAGATATCGATAGCTACGTCGTTGTGATTTTGGTCGATACGGTGTCCTAAACTGTCCACAATATACTACAACCGTTATGTAGTGAAATTGTGTTGATGAGTGAGATTGCGGGGTAGTCAAAACCACAATCAGTTAACTTTTATCCGCTGTCAAGCAGACTCACGGAAAATTCCTTTGCATTTTTTTTTCATATCCTGGCGGCGTCCCATTTTCAGGTGTCTTTATTTATTTATTTCTGTTACATTTACCTTGCCCGGGTTTTCGGAGGCTGAAGGTACCGTATTTTCCGGACTATAAGTCGCGTTTTTTTTGTAGTTTGGCTTGCCATGCGACTTATATTTCGAAGCGACTTATATGCCAAAATTGTGCGTACATAATCTTCGGCCGCAAGATGGCACCGTCATTCATTAGGCCTACAACTGAACGCTGCAAGCCTACTGCACCACCGAATAAATTATATTCTCGTCGTCATCGTCCTCAATGTCCTCCGGTTCAACCAAAGCTACCCCAGCCTTAGCTGCAATGTTGTGCAACATAGCTGTCACACATATCACAGCGCATGACTTGGCCGGCGAAAACTGGAGCCCTCCGCTGGACTTGTGAAGGCATCTAAAGCGCAACTTCCACCTCCCGATCGTGCGCTCAGGTTTAGGACCGCGGCGCATACGCGTCCGGTGGAATCCCGGTGTCACTGAATTCGGTATACTCTCAGAACTACGAGTGGGACCGACACACCTATATTGCTATTGCAGTTTTATTCAGTCTCTCCAGACTAAACGTTCTTGTTTAAATGTTTAAAAATAAATGTGACTTATACACCGATGCGACGTATATATGTTTTTTTCCTCGTCATGGAGCGTTTTTTGACTGATGCGACTAATACTCGGGAGCGACGTATAGTCCGGAAAATACGGTACATAACGAAAGTGACTCTTCTTTTTCCTCTATTCCGTATGTCCCGGTTGGCTACACGGAAGTGACTGAACACAGATTATTGTTATGAATCATATTCTCCTGTTTTACCATAAACCAACCCACAGTACTGTGGAAAGTTCCCCTCCCGAGATAGAGGTTTATTTTGTGGGCATACACGGTGTATTTTTACAAAAAAAAAACACTTGCCCTTAGGGATGGGCATTTGAAGAAATTTCCTTGATCGAGCATCGCTAGAGTTATCGATCAATTATCGATTAATCATTAACTTTTTTCTAGGCTATATTGAAATTCCCGTTGGTAGAAAATGCAGCATGTTTTTATCAATGAAATCTTTATTCCAACAATAATGTATGGGCCAACATTAATACAATACAGTTAACTTGAAGACCTACAACTGTTTAACAGTTTTAAAATAATAAATACAGGCATTATAGGTTATAGGCCTATGCGGTGCTCGTAAAGTCCGAACAATGCGCCTACAGGCGCTCTTAAAGGTTTGGAAACGATTCAACAAGACTAAATCTGTAGCCTATTCCAATTACAATAAGTAGCCAACTTATCGGACAACAATAATCAAACAAAGGCAGTAGGCTAAAAGTGGGCATTAAACGGTATAACTGTTTAAAACGGGGGAAAAAAGGCCGACATATAATGCCGATAGGCTGCAGCCGGCGTGCGGAAAAGGCTCGCAACAAAAAGATGAGCCACCCATTTACCAACAATTGCATGAACTAGTCTATCTAAAAGCATTACCTTATTGAACATATATAAGGCTGAACTTGTTGCTAAAATATCACAGTTTTGGCAAAATGTAACGACTCCAAGAGGCACCAAGCCGAAAGAAAAGCGGAGCGAGAGACAACACATTAAGAAAAAAAAGAGCGACTCACATACGGTGGTGACTGTCCCTACTGTCCATAGCATAACTCCAGCCTACATATTTTTGTTTAGGAATATAAGCATGTTAACATGCTCGCGGGTCAGACGCAAACACAGCCTTGTAACTGTCAGTCCAGCAGCGGAAAACACCCGCTCTGACGGGGCCGAAGTTGCGGGGATGCAGAGGTATTGTCGCGCTAACTTTGACAGGAACCTTCTTCCATTCACTTTCCACCAGTCGGCAGGGTGGTATTTCTCCCACATAGTGATATTCAATTAAATGCAAGACTCACAGTATGCAACACAACGTCCTTTTGATCGATAACAATATAAATTGATCGACGTATTTCTTAACGATCGATTATCGAGCATCGATTAATTATGCCCATCCCTACTTGCCCTTACAGGCAACTCTATGTAACATTTAAAGGGGACATATTATGAAAACAACACTTTTCCTGGGATTTGAGGTGTTGTTTTGGGTCTCTGGTGCTCCCACACGCATATAAACTTTGAATAAAGTTTCTTCACTAGACACACACACGCTACCGCTCGCTCTCCTCACTCATCCACTCACTCGCTGACGTCACTCACACACACGCACACTGCCATTCTCCCGCACATACATACGCTACTCGTAACACCTCGTTATTGCGAATCAGACGTTCATGTTTTTTCCCATCTATTTGAAAGGTAGGCTATTAAACATGTTGCATTCTATACGGCCTGATTATGTCATTATTTAAGCTACATAGCGATAATGGGATATTTGACGGGATAACCCCCCCCCCCCCCCCCCCCCGGGGGAGGTCGGACATGCCAGGGATTTTACTGATGGGGCACGACCGCGACCCCAGTTTATGACACCCTGAGGAGCTTCAATCGATAGATTACTATCTGTTTAACCAAATGCTTCGGTTTTATTTTGGGGCACAGTTGCCCTACAACGTCCGTAAGAACTCCTGGCTTTAGCCAATGAGGTGGACTTCTCCTTGCGAAGCTAATAGAGGGATCGAGGGCGAAATCCCATCTGAGATATCAAATTATTTCATTGTTTGTTCTATGTTATTGTACCGTTATTACCCAAATATATGACCAGAATTGTTATAAGTTCGGATGACTCTCAATTCTACACGGTTTACACAGAAAACGATTGAAGTTGTCCTGAAATACCCGCCAATCTACCTATACAGTTTATAGCAGAATGGCCTGGGTTGTGTCTTTATGACCTCCCCACATGCTTAAAAGAGGGACACGAAGCCGTGTTTTCGCAACTGGACACTTTGACCCTTGACCACCCAAAGGGGGACATGAAAAGGCATAATCAACCTTTGTACACAACCAAAGTGTGTACAAACAGTGGCGTTTTCTCCCGGAGGCCAAGGGAAGCCAGGCTTCCCTGTTTTTTTAGGCTGTAGTTGTCATCCAATAAAAACATTTATATTAACAGTTTCGTTAATTATTTTGTGCTGTGTTGCTGTCATTTCTTCCCCATTTTCTCCTCTCATTGACCATTTCACAATGCGCGATACGGCGCCCCTGTTATAAACTGAAGACGCGGCGAAACACGACACTGAACACTGCGAGTAAGCCAGCCCGAGCTGGTTTCCCTTTGTGAAAAAAAAAAGAAAGAATTGACCAATCAGGTGAGGCTACTGTCATGACACTGCCCTCCTCTGTTTGGTCGGGAGGGTGTCAGGAGGGTGCCAAGGGAAGCCACTCGGCCCTTGGCTTCACACCAATCAAATCAAAGCATCATTTTCAACGTCACCGAAATAACAATAGCAAAACAAATAGTGCGAAATTAGCATGTTTGAATTGTTCTCATTTTTGAGTAGCCTACTTAGCAAGTGCAGTTATGGAGGGTGGAGATTTAGATTATTTACTTAAAAATAATTTTACCAAACAGCAGCGAATCAAAATAAAATCCGATGGCAGGCCAACACCGAAGCTGAAACTGCGCGGGGAGAGAAAGCAAGGCTTCTTTCGGACGTTCAATGAAGAAAAACTATACACGAATGGAGTGGCTAGCTGGCAGCAGCAAACTTCAGCGACTATTTTGCTGGCCGTGTCTTCTTTTTGACAAGGATTCGTGCTCCCTTAACAATCCCTGCTGGGTCACTACAGGATGCGTGGACCTTGCCAACTTGTCCCGGGCAATCGAGAGGCACGGTAAATCAAAAAGCCACATAGACTGCGCTGTGAAACTGGCACTGTTTGGACATGTCGGGATTGATGATATTAGCGGCTTGTGCATTTCGGTCGGGGAGGGGTTGCATTTATAATAAAATGTGTAATTTAATGAGATGTTTAGGAGGACTGTGTGTGTGTGTTTGGGGGGGGGGGTGTGTGTGTGTGTGTGTGTGAGAGAGCGAGAAAGCGAGCGAGAGAGAGAGAGAGCGCGCGTGTGTCGTGTCGGTCAGATTACAGGCGTGTGTAAGTCCTGGTAAATGACATCCAAGCTGCAACGTACTATTTTCTCTAAAAGTTTGGCCTCACTTGGCTTCCTCAAAAAAAATCCCCACGCCACGCCACTGTGTACAAAGTACATACTGTATCCCTTTGGGCAAATAATGAATTAATGCAATTACTTTCTGTCTTTGTTTTCCTCTGCAGAAGTCTGCAATGACATTAGAGACTGCAGCACAACTTCAGATAGCCTGCATCCAGACGCCACTGGCTCCTTCCATATGTCCAGTCATAACAGGGAGCTGCGGATCCTGAGTGTCCACGGACAAGGGGGAGGGCAACTGGTGGTGGACAGCCATGACACCCTCTTCACCGCGTCCGAAGTGGAGGCCCTCAGCTCACTATCCATGGACCACAGTGTAGCCAAGAGCCTGGACTGCAGCGAGCAGATCGTCCACTGTGAAGAGCAAACTGGGTCTCGGGGCGGCCGCAAGGGCCAGCCCTGTGTCTTGTGTGGCAAGGTTTTTCCCAGCAATTCCAAGATGACCATCCACATGCGTACCCACACCAGCGAGAAGCCCTACAGGTGTGCCCAATGCATGAAGCGCTTCAGTCAGAGCTGCAACCTAAAGATCCACATGAGTACTCACTCCAGGGAGAAGCCCTACAGGTGTGACCAATGCATGAAGGGCTTCAAACGGAGCAATGACCTCAAGATCCACATGAGGATTCACTCTGGGGAGAGACCCTACAGGTGTGACCAATGCATGATGTGCTTCAGGCAGGGGTGCCACCTGAAGATGCACATGGGTATTCACTCCAAGGAGAAGCCCTACAGGTGTGACCAATGCATGAAGCGCTTCAGACAGAGCTACGACCTGAAGATCCACATGAGGATTCACTCCGGGGAGAAGCCCTGCATGTGTCTCCAGTGCAAGGCCAGCTTCAGCGACCCGAGATATTTGCGTCTACACAGGATCAATGCGCACGGCAATGAGGTGCTTTGAACCGGATGCTTTGATTGACCCTCTTCTGTATGTGCTGAAATGTCTGCTTTCAGGTTTCCATCACGATTAAAGACGCTTTCTAACTTTTTGATATTTTGTTGTTAATAATTACTGTATGTGTGATGAGGTATAACTTATTTTAATGACCACTTTCACATCGTGGGTTAATACAAAGTTGAGGGGGAGTGACAATCGTTGAGAGTTTAGTTCAGTTCAAATGAAAACTATTTTTACATCTTTTTAATTAGAGAGGATGGGAGGTATCTAGGTCCAAGGAGAATGTATAGAAATTCCTGTAAATCGAGTAGTAATTATATAAACAGGGTTTCTATCATTTGTATCTAATTTCATGTTACAGTTACGATTGATATTTCAATCGTAACTGTTTTATTTTACCTTGTTGTTATTACACATTTCCTTCAAAGTTAATTTGTGGAAAAGACTACTACAACTGAACCCCACATTACACATGATCGTGTTTATTTCACTTACCTTTTCATTCTGCATGCGTAATGCCACCTACCTCTAGTTTTGACTTCCTTTCTTCTTTCTACTGCCATAATTTTCTAGTTCTTATATTGGATTTTATCACAATAGGCATTAGGCTATATTTGTTTTACAGTTTATCAACTTAAGGTCACTGGTTAAATAGTGCAAGGGCCCGCCCACTGGCTCAACAGTTTGGGGGAGATGCCCTTTTTCCTCTCCGGACAATATACCCACACCTGGGTCCCGGGTGCAAAGTCTACTCCCCTGCCAAGGGCGTCATCTGTAGTTTCTGTCGGATTCCGGCATCCATTAAGGACTGCCTGGTCAAACCATGCACCTCCGGTAGCCTTTCCCGGATGTTGTGGAGGTAGACCAAGCCGGCATCCCCCCAACTTCTGGCTCTGGGGGCGGCCCGAAGACCAAGTACACTGGGGAACGGAGCTTGTGTCCGAACATTAGTGCTGTGGGAGTGCACTTGGAGTGGGCGTGCACAGTACCGTTGCCGACTGTCAGTGTGCGGTTGGTCTGCTCCACCAGCCCATCGCTTTGGGGGTGCAGAGGCGTTGTCCTTGTTATCTTGAATCCCAACCGCCGTCAGACCTCTCCGAAAACAGCAGCCTTGAAATTCCGCCCCTGGTCGCTGTGCAACTTCTCTGGCCAAGAGTACGTAGGGTTTCCCTGGTCAGAGATGGGGAAAGGGGTCGAGGAGGTCGACGTCCATCCTCTCCATGGGGGACCCAACCTGGTTCTGCTGAATTGGGGCATGCGAGCGCCGAGTAGGACCCTTCTTGGTAGTACAAGAATCGAAATCGGTGGACGAAAAGGTTCACGTCCTGGCGACACCCTGGCCGGTAAAACCGAGACCTGAGTCTGCGAAGGGTCTTGGAGACCCCGAATCGGCCCGCCACCACCGAGCCATAGACAAGCTGAAGGTCACAGGGCCACAGCTGGCGAGAATCCAGGCGCTAGGGGACCCTGTGGTGGCCCCCTGGGACCTGCCAGCATTGATAGGAGGTGGTCTCGGATGGTGAGGCTGGAAATTTGGGCATAGTGGGCCTTGGTCTCTGGGTTTGGGGCTGAAACTTCTACCAATGCTTGTCGTCCCGCCTCCATCCAGGTCGGATGAGGATGGGGTCTTGGCTCTTGTCATGGCGGAGCTGCTGGAGGTCGAGTGACTCCAGGCTGTCATCACTTTGTAGAACCTGGGAGCCATTGCCACTCCTGGATAAGGGGGGGGGGGGTGCTTCCACCTGCTGGAATTGTACGCATGGCCTCCACCGAAGGGCCCGCTATCACTCGGTCCTCGACACGCTGGCAGTGTCTGCACTCCTCTTCCTTGCTGGGGCGTCGGGATAGGGTGTCTTAGTTGGTGTGGAGACGACCAGCCCGGTGGCGGATCTCGAAGTCGTCCTGTAGATGAGCCAGGCAAGGGAAGCGTTGTCAGTGCGCAAGAGGAACTTTCTCCCATAGAGGTAGGGACGAAAGTGGCAAAGACTCCGAATGATGGCACAGCTCGAGGCGGGTCACGCAATAGTTCCCCTCTGGTCGGCTGAGCGAGCATCTATAGTAGGCGACAAACCTGCTCACGTGCTCTCCCTCTATAGTAGGCGACAAACCTGCTCACGTGCTCTCCCTCCTGAGACAGTACCGCACCAAGACCTACAGCGTGACAAAGGCAGTAGCAGAGTCCTCTCCCCACTGAAACACCTGGCCTTTCTGGGTAAGTCGGTGCAGAGGCCCGTCGACAGTGGCAAAGTCCTTGACGAACCGTTGATAGTATGAGGCTAGGCCCAGGAAGCTTCAGTTCAAAAATGTTCTGAGGGATGGGCCAGTCTCTTTCCAAAGTGACTTTTTCAGTGTCTGTGGCCCCCCCCCCTCACCACTGACAACTGCCGGAAAAACTTGGGTGAAGGCGTAGGCCGGCCTGTTGGACGGCAAAGAAGACATGCCTCCGATTACCTACGGCACCCTCGAACTCTAGCGTGGACAATTCAGTCATCGAGGTAGACCACGCAGCGGCTTCTAGGGACGTCAGCCAGGACTTTCCCTGAGGCGTTCAAAGGTAGCCGGCGCGCTGCAAAGGCCGAAAGGCATCACCTTGAACTGCCAAAGCCCCTGGCCGATGGAAAAGGAGATTTTGGGATGGGCTTCCGGTGTCAGCTCCACCTGCCAGTAGCCACTGCTGCTGGTGACGATGTGGAGGGTTCCTGGTCAGCTGGCGGCGGCGTTGAGGGACCATGGGCTGCTGCCAACCACGCGGACTCCCGGGTAGCTGGCGGCGACGTGGCAATCTGTTGTGCACAACTAATGGTGTGGATTGTCACTGCTCCTGTGCTTA
Organism: Gadus morhua; assembly: GCF_902167405.1. Lineage (NCBI taxonomy): Eukaryota > Metazoa > Chordata > Actinopteri > Gadiformes > Gadidae > Gadus > Gadus morhua. The sequence continues at coordinate 24,544,729 of NC_044054.1, read as the reverse complement.
GGTAAAGCTTGGACCTGGGAAGGTCCCCCAGAGCCTCCCGCTTGGTCAACAGGACCAGTCCAATGATGAAAGGGTCCTGGATGTTGGCCAGCCAGAACCGGTGGTCCGTGCTGTTGGCAACAACTGACACAGAGATCCCCTTCCCGAGCATTCTAGCACATTCACCAGTCAGTGTCGCAATGCAAACGTTGGTGGGTCTCCACCTACATAACCTACGGACAGCGGTACCAGGTATGGTTCAAGGGCAGACCAAGGAGTGTGGACCACATATCCACCAGGGCTCTGCAGGGGTTGCCCTTCAACTTGCAATCCAAGTCCCGGCCGCGTGCTAGGCCTAGCAGGCCAAGCCGCTGTTGGGAGTTTGTGAGAGCGCCGGTGTAGGTGGGCAGCGGTCCTCATTGCGCTGCCCTTTTCTAGTATAACGACGGCTGGGGTCCCGGGCATCGCGCAGATGGGGGCTGGCAATAGCACGCGATGTGTCCTGGTTCTCCACAGAGATCGAAGACCTCTGCGTACAACAGGTCTGGTCTTTCTTTCTGTCGCCTAGGTCGTGGAGGGGGGGGCGGAGTTGGCTTGATGGGTCATCTTCCCCTTGTCGTAATGGTTATGGTGATCCAAGCGCCGTACCTGCTGTCTAATGTCTAGAGAACGCTCTGGACCCGCACGGGCTCGACCCCACCAGGGCCGCGGTCAAGGACCCGGGTGTAAAAAGGTGGATGTGTTTGCGGAGGCGTTCTGGATGTAGGCTTGGAGGCAAGTTCTTCTCATATCATAGTATCAAGGGCAGGATACCTGCGCTGCGCGTAGAGGCATAGATTTGGGCATTGGTAGCGTTCTTCCTTTTGAGCATCTAGCCGGGCCTGAATGAGGTTGGTGTCGATGTCCTCTCCACCAAATCACAACAATTTAATAGCACTCCGTCAGGCCCCATCCCCTTGTCGTGTTAACGGGGAGGCAACGTATAAAGACACCTCCGTTGAGAGCAGACTAGCGGCATTCTCCGGTCCGCGGTGCGGAGGCCGCGCTATCCGATCGACTCATGGTTGGTCTGGATCCATCTGGTAGATCGCAATTATCATCCTCTCTGTGGCTCAACGGCAGGGATGCAAAGACTCTGGTCGGGATTCAAATCAGCAGCCTGCTGTTGCAATATTACCGTACACTTTATTCATCCATTACCTTAATAACCAAGGCCTCATCATTTGAAACTGTAGCCTATTGTCTGCCCTTGCTTTGGGTTGTCTCTTTTCGTTTTAGCAACGATAACGGAGGTAGTTAAGAAGTTAAGGTTTCATCTTGTGTGTTTAAACGTTTGTGCTCACCCAAAAGAAGTTGACTTCCTTCATTGTGTCTTCTCTTCCTGGGTTTCCTCACCTTTCTCTTCTGAGAGCCAGATTTTAATTTCTTTAACAGTGGCTGTGAGTGAAGAATTGCCGAATCTCCATCCAGATAAAAATAAGTCTCAACGTACGCATTGTGCGATTCGCCTTGAAATCAGCTGTGGGGGCTGAACCATTTTGCGCTTTTTGCTAGGGGTGTTCACAGAGTAGTCACAGCAGTCTTTACTTTTAATAATAATATACCAATTTATTAAACCAATAAACTAAGCTTGCATTTAGATCTATATTCATCATGACATTAAGTCATATTAATAAACTATTTGAACAACAATCAAAAAGATAGGCTACTTAATTTTATTTATAATAATAATAATATCGAAACTTCCCATGGGCCCCCCTCTGCCTTGGGGGCCCCCAAGCCTGTCAACCTACACCCCCAGTCCTTGGGCCCTGATTCAGATAGAGTCCACATTCTATCTTTAGAAATTATTTAGAAAACTATCAATTGCATATAAATATGCAGCTTGTCATGATAATTGCACTCAACGACAAAAAAAGTCAATACACACTGCATAAAGAATAACATCACACATGAGGGTAGTCATTGCCTCGGTGGAACTCGGGGAGACGCTGTTCTGTCTGGCGCACAATTGTATATGTATGATTGTATTGCTCATCCTGAGCAATACCAGAGCCCGTCATTCTCTGGCAATACATACATACCCCATGTAGTGCTCAAGAGTACCCCTAGGCCGGGGTACGTGTACTCCAATTTGCTCATCGATGTTGTTTTCCAGCAGTTACGGTAATATACCGGAAGATGCCATTGTGCGGTTGCCGCTTTGGGATAAATCTCCATCACAGGGTTCCGTTTGATATCAATAACTGTTACATCTCGCCGGTAGTCAGGTAAAATAGGTTAATAAACATGTCACCGTGCACTTCAACGTTGGAAGAACAGCTGTCGTCCATTATGGACGTACTTGCGAAATCGGCTGTATCTGAAATTAGCCAACTGTTCTCGGAAGGGTCGGCTTCTCTTCGCTTAGAAATAACTCAGAGCCGCAAAGAAAACGAATTGCTGAGGACGAGGATGAAGGAGATGGGGAGTGAACTGTTTTCTTTGCGGCTTCAAACAAGATCGAATGCATCACGTGCGCCAAGTCGTTTTGCCCTGACTCGAGACAACATCAGCAAACCACGGACTAAATCACTGGGAATTGGTGAGTTGTGTTCCGGCTAATGGTTGGAAAACAAGACAGTTAGGGGGTTACTGTTAATTGTTACATTTGTATGCCCATTTCCTGAATTCTGAATTGTCTTGATCAAGACTGTATTTTTCTTCATCATCATCAGATCTAAAGCCCCTGATGGACCATAATGCGGTTGGACATTCCCCTTTTCATTCACCATCCAAAAGTGAGGCTTCCTCAGTTACAAGTCCAGCAGAGGTAAGCACAATATACACATAGCAAGCACACACCTTTATGATTCAATGTGTCTAGAATGGGGGTTGACATCTTTTCCCTGAAAATGCAAGAATATGTCTTGTTTCCCTCTCTACGACAAGCAGGAGACCCCCAACATCATTTTAATCAAGATTGAAGAGGATATTGGGGGATGCAGGCCAGCAAGTGAGTCATACTACAGCATAGAGTCTAGGCTGCCTACTAGATTCTACCTGCGCTAAAAGGCTGATCCTCTATTGGAAACGCATCATGACCAGAGCCCTGATAAACCACAAGTAAAACTTGCGAGTTGCGTTTCAAAGATGGAAACAGTCAAGAGCACAAAAGGGGTTCAAGTCAAGACGGATGCCACATGACCTGGTTTATCATTCTCAAACATAAATAAATTCAAAATATGTTCAATGCTCTTACAGGGAATGGCACGTTGTCTCTGGTTATTGTCCAAACACAATAAATGTAATGTTGTGCTCAGCTCGATTTGCGCTGGTATTCGTTCATTGTCCTCGTCCTGGACATCCGCTTGAGCTTCAAGTCTAGGGAGGAGGGGGCTGGAGGAGACGTCTCCCTCCGAAACTGAATTTGTTTCTGCAGTAGGCTACATATTTTAAGCCCTCTGTGTGAATGTTACATATTGTATTTTTAAATAGTTTTGTCTGCAAATAATGACTTTGTCTTGGTTTTTCCTCATTGCAGAAGACTGTGATGCCTTTGGAGACCGCAGCACGCAGAGCGCAGCCACCTTGGAGAGTCTGCCTGTGGGAACCCCGGGCTCCTCCCACGTGTCCAGTCAAAACGCGGCGCTACGGATCCTGAGTGTCCACGCACAAGGGGGGGGGCAACTAGTGGTGGAAGGCCATGACATCCTCTTCACCGCTGCCGAAGTGGAGTCCCTGAACTCGCTGTCTGCGGACTGCAGCGTGGCCAAGAGCCTGGACTGTGGCAAGCGGTTAGATTGCCGCAAACAGCTGGCTGTTCAGGTTGAAAATTCCCCTTCTCATTCACCATCCAAAAGTGAGGCTTACTCTGTTACAACTCCAGCACCTACCATAGAGAGCAAACACCTTTATGATTTGTCGTTGGGGGGATTGACAATTTTCTGTGCAAATGCAAGAATATGTCGTGTGTGTTTCCCTCTTAATGTGCAAAGCAGGAGACCCAAGACACCATTTTAAACGAGGAGGAAGAGGATATTGGTGGATGCATCCCACCTGTAGGTAAGTTATAACTATTGCAGCCATGCAAGCAAGCAAATGACCTGGATCTTCTGTGGATGTTCTCGATTCTTCCTGTGCTAAAATGCCTTGACCTCCTTTGAAACGACCAGAGCCCTGCAATAACACGAGTAAAATTTGAGCATTTCAAAGATGGAAACACCTAAGAGCCAAATAGGTTATCGTGACGGAGGCCACATGTATTGTTTTATCATTTTCAAATAATAAATAAATTGAAAACGTGTAAATGTTAGCTGATCAATTTACAGTTAGCACTTTCACACACTTTAAGCCAGACATCCTCCGGATTACACCCTGAGGGGCAGTATGTGGGAACCTAACTGCCAGAATCTGCCCCTCTGGAGTTTACCCACCCAGGCCCGTAGCGTAGAGGAGAGCCGGAGAATTTATAACGAGCGAGTTGGCGTGTTGTTGCCTGCTGTACACCTTCTTAACCCTCGATGTTAAGTGTCTAAAAAGTAATAATGATTTAATACAATTACTTTCTATGTCTTTGTTTTCCTCTCTGCAGAAGACTGCAATGACATTAGAGACTGCAGCACACAGCCTGGCGCCACCTCGGATAGTCTGCATCCCGATGCCCCTGGCTCCTCCCACATGTTCAGTCCAGTTCACTCCAGGGAGAAACCCTACAGGTGTGAGCAATGCATGAAGGGCTTCAAACGGAGCTACGAACTGAAGACCCACATGAGGATTCACTCTGGGGAGAAGCCCTACAGGTGTGACCAATGCATGAAGCGCTTCAGTCAGAGCTTCAACCTGAAGATCCATATGAGGATTCACTCCAGTGAGAAGCCGTACAGGTGTGACCAATGCAAGAAGGGCTTCAAACGGAGCTACGACCTTAAGATCCACATGAGGGTTCACTCCGGGGAGAAGCCCTACAGGTGTGACCAATGCATGAAGCGCTTCAGTCAGAGCTTTAGCCTGAAGATCCACATGAGGATTCACTCCAGGGAGAAGCCCTACAGGTGTGACCAATGCATGAAGAGCTTCAGTCAGAGCTGCCACCTGAAGATCCACATGAGGATTCACTCCAGGTAGAAGCCCTGCGTGTGTCTCAAGTGCAAAGCCAGCTTCAGCGACCTGAGACATTTGCGTGGGCACATGATCAATGCACACAGGCAATCGGGGGCTTTGAAACGGGTCACCGGGACACTTTGATTGACACCTTTATCCAATATCTGATTAAATTACTGCTTTAGAAAAAAACTCTTTCCAGCTTTTTGATATTTCTAAATAATATAGATATGTTTCTGTTTGCATCAAGACATCTTCACACAGGCATCAATAATACGTTTTTGGACACTTCAGATTGCAAAATAATTGATAACATTTAAAAGCATGATCACGGTAAGATGCAGGCAGCAAAGTTAACAAGCATACATTCAATGAAACAATGGCTTTACATGTTTCTTATGGAGAAATGTTCATATCGTGGGTTAATACAGAGGAAACAAGGTGATGGGGAGTGACCATCGAAGAGAATTTAGGATTGTTCATGGCTGAAGTCAGCCAGGTGGGAGAGAACAGTTAAATTGCAATACATTATGGGTCAAGTGGACATGGCTGCAAGACACCGAATAATTCAGTTGACTGGAATGGCCTTAGTATTAGACTTTTTGGCTACAGTGGGAATGCAAAGGTAAACTATCTTAACATCCCTCGGTTAGGGAGAGGAAGGGGGGTACCTTTTATGCCCAAGCAATTTAAACAGTTTCTTGTAAATTGACTAATTATGCAGACAAGGTTAATATAATATCTTTAATTGTATATTATAGTTAGGATTAATATCTCTGCGGTAACTTGGCCCTGGACATACACACACACACAGAAACACACAATTTAAGAGCATAGAATCTTCTGTCTACTCAGACACCCAGGTAAATTCAACATTCCATCCTTAAAAACTACTAATTTCACATAAATGTAGCTTGCCATGATGCACTCAATAACAGAAAACGACATTACTCATGGCTGCATAAAGAATAACCTCGTCACAGATGAGGGGGGGTCATTGCCCCGGTGGCACTCGGGAGGAGCTGTTGTGTCTTGCGTACCTTAAGGTGCCTTTCCTAGCCAGTATAACCCTTGGACCTATTAAAGAATAAAGGTATAACCTAGTTAACGACAAAAACAAAATGTAGGCCTACAGCAGCTCAGCTGTCGCAGGTTATAGCAATAAGTGTGTTACTGTTCGGTGAAAAAGCAGGCTTATTCATCTTTAAATTTATTGAATTTTATTTATTGAATTTATGATGTGCTCTATTAAGGTGATAATAACTCATCTGAGCAGTGCTTACATTGATATGCTTACATCTATATGTAGGCCTATATATCTGACAGAATTGTGGGATTTCCCATGGCCCCCCTGACTGGTTCTTGATCCCATCCTGTTCAACCCTACACTTATAAAATGCAATTCAATGTGGAAGTAATCCAAGTATCCAGAATACAATACTCAGATTGAGTGATGCAACGGAATACGTGACATATTACATTTTAGGGCATGTATTCTGTATTCTGTAACTGGATACCTTTTAAAAGTAGCCTATCTTTCCCAACACTGCCCGTTGGCCAAGTCCGACCTAAGTGATTCGGACTGTTGGCGACAACCTGACTGAAATCAATACGATAAGAACGCATGGATCGAAAGAGCGCTTATTCTAGTACATCTTGCGAAAATTGTAGTTCACGCTACGATGGGATTATTCGTAGAGGCCCCTTAATTATTTTTTTTACCCCTGAAGAGTACGTCTTCCCTTTTGTTAACGCATGCTGAACGGACCGAACCAAGGAAACTAAATGAACAAAAACTGAACTTAATGGAAAACTAAACCTAAAGGAATAGTTCCAAGGAATTTATTTTCTTATTTTTATTTGTTCTTATTTGTATTTGTCCGACACTAAATGGTGTTTAAAGAGAGTTATTTTCTGACATAATGTTATGGTCTATTCTACTGTGGAAACTGCTGAATATTCTTGATTGCACTGAACTCAAATCTGTTCTATTTATTTCGACAAAGTTGAATACAGTCAATCTAAAAGTGACCCGTGGTGACCCAATTAATAATTGGGTTGTCACTTTATTTTTTCCCTCCATACGAACCAGTTACTCGTCCATATCTGACTCTACTGCCCGAGGGTTCCACAAGCACAAAACAATATTATATTTTTTTATCGACATAAATGATGTATATGCGTTTGAATACTCGCAATATAGTGAAAAACATGGGACGGTGCTTCATTTAACTGTTCACTATTTTCTCCCCACAAAAGAAGCAGAACGCGTACTCGGTTATACGGTAATATACCGGAAGTGGCCATTGTGCGCATGACGTTCTGGGATAAATCGACATCATAGGATTTATTTTGATATCAGTTACCTCTCGCCGGTAGTCGAGTAAAATATGTTAATAAACATGTCACCGTCCGGCTCAACTATGGAAGAAAAGCTTTCATCCATAATGGACGTACTTGCGAAAGCGGCTGTATCTGAAATTAGCCAACTGTTCTCGGAAGGGTCGGCTACTCTTCAGTTACAAATCACTCAGAGCCGCGAAGAAAACGAAGCGCTGAGGACGAGGATGAAGGAGATGAGGAGTGAGCTGTTTTCTCTGCGGCTTCAAACAATATCGAAAGCATCGGGCACGGCAATTCGTTTTGCCCTGACTCGTGACAACATCTGCAAACCAGAGACTTCATCACTGGGAAATGGTGGGTTGAGTTCCGACTAATGGGTGGAAAACAGGACTGTCCAAGTGTTCAGGGGGTGCTATACATTTGTAGTAAAAGGAAATAGTCATAATAATCATAATTCATAATTTGACGATATTGCCATTTCCTGAACACTGAATGGGCTTGGATGTGATGGAGCACGGTACGTTTTATTACTCTGTTTTCTGGGAATAATTGACGCAAGCAGAAACCAGAAAACAAGCCGTTTATTCGTTTTGACAAGAAAACGAAAATCTAAATTTCAGTTCGTTTATTCGTTTTTTGGTTCTTACTGAGCGAAACGAATTTACCACTCAATATCTGGTTTCCGCCGGTGGGCGGGTCCTCTTATTGGCTAGCGTGCTTCATTGCCCTGTGCTCTTCATAATAAAAGTTCTTCCGTTTGATAATACCGACAAAAATATTACTGTATTATAGACACTAGCAGACACAGAGGACCACACCACCCACAGTCAAGACTGACACGGCTTCAAATAACAATAATAGTATTCATAATCATTTGAAAATGAGAATTTATGAAGTTACGATGACTTCAGTGCAGTTGATGTTTAGCCACAGTTAATACATGCAGAGTAGACCTGAGGGCTTTACTACGACATCATTGTCCGGCTCTGAACTATGCGCTCTGTGCGCGTTCACATCAAAGGAGCTGCGATCGCGGGCTGCTGATTTCCTCACAGCCTGAGAGCTATGAGGAATACAAGTGATTACAACACATTTCTGACAGCTGAACATTGCGCAGGGCTCTCCGTGAGACGCACGCAATTCAACCCATTCACACGCCACACAACTTGCGCCGCTATTTAACAGTGGAAGGGTAGGAATCAAATGCGTCCGGGTGAAATTTCAAAATCGTCCGGGAGTTTATTAAAGCCTCAATACATGTTCACATTTAATTTGCGTTGCGTTCCTCTGGGTCTGTCACAAACTAGTTGGGCTACGCCCTCCCCTACTCAGTTCTGTTCGCTTTGCATTGGTGGAAGTGAGTAGGGGGAGTGGTTAAGTAAAGCCTTCAGATTGGACGGTTTGACTTTAGAGTTACCGTCATGTTTTGTATTATTTTTTTACCATTATTGTAGGGACAAACATTACAATAAACCGACAAAATCTCACTCTGAACTCAGTTCAAAAATGGAGAGCCCTGCATTGCGCATCTGTTGACCTTTATCCATTTACAGTAAACAGATAATTTTTTCTTGCTGGAAGATATTTTATATTGTTTTCATATTATTATTTACTGACAGTGATTACAGAATGCGAGTGTGTGTTATATTGAAAGCGAGGCTGGGCGTGCCTATGAATATAGGCTACAGTGAGTTTTTTAAGGTGCTGTACAAGCAAATCATATTGACAACTCTGTACAGTGACAAAGAGTGTACAGTAACCTACCTTATTCAATATTGAATAGGCTACTGTAGCCTACACTATGTACAAATGGTTTTGCTCTTTGCTCATGGCAGTTGTGGCAGTCATTTTAACATGTCAGCAGGCAAGCATCACTCATTCCAGGATGTATTATGCTTTGTCATATAGCCTACTTGGAACGTGTTTTGAAATGGATCTAGCCTATAGAAATTTGCCAGCTGGAATACAAAGCAAACTCTCCTTCAAACGCACATTCATGGAAGTTTATTGTCATCCCCAAATAATGCTGCAATGTAATAATATACATCTTTAAATGCACAATAATGAGTCATTATTTTTATTATGACTTATCAAAGATTTTTATTGGCTCCCAGAATGCAGGTCTGTTAGTGACTCCCAGTATCTCTAAAAACAGACTGGGAAGTAGAGCATTCAGTTACTGGGCTCCTTTACTGTGGAACCAGCTCTCCCCATGGGTCAGAGAGGCAGACCCCCCCCCCCCCTCACCTTTCGCACCTTGTAGTTTGGCCTTGGCGTCTCGCAGTCTCTCTGTGTTTCCATATATTCTCCACAGCTCCACCCCCAGTCTGAACCAACTGCAATTTTTCCCCTTGGTTTTCCTGGGAGTTTTTACTCAGTCGATGTGAGGGTTTAAGGGAAGAGGATGTTGTTATGATGCTCCTGCTGTAAAGCCCTTTGAGACAAACTGTTTGTAAAAACGGGCTATAAAAATAAAATTGCCTTGCCTTGCCTAACCCGCTTGGACTGTAATTCATATTCATGCTTCTAGTTTGATCATTGACTGACTACATGAATAGAGATTCTTATAGAGGTCTTATAGTCAAACGGTATAGGGTATATACAATTTTTTATGTGTTTAGGCCAGTTATGAGATCTAGTTAACATCATTAAAAGTCATTTCCAAACACATTAAAGAAAAGAAAAAAACAAAAGCAAAGAGATTTTGCAGCAGTAGCACACTTTTACTTAAACAGAGTGGGATAGGAATCAGGTTAACAAAACATCTAAGAACATCTAAGCTGTCTAACACATTACCAACGCAACATTGAAACATCATAAAACATCACAAAAAAAACAGCTGGAATACAAAGAGTTTGCTTTGTATTCCAGCTGGCCCTTCCAAAACATGTTCCAAGTAGGCTATAGGACAACGCATAATGCATCCTGGAATGAGTGAAGCTTGCCTGCTGACACGTTAAAATGACTGTCACAACTGCCATGAGCAAAACCATTTGTACATAGTGTAGGCTACAGTAGCCTATTCGATATTGAATGAAGTAGGTTACTTTACACTCCCTGTCACTGTACAGAGTAGACAATATGATTTGCTTGTACAGCACCTTAAAAAACTCACTGTAGCCTATATTCATAGGCACACCCAGCCTCGCTTTTAATATAACACGCACTCGCATTCTGTAAACACCATCAGTAAATAATAATATGAAAACAATATAAAATATCTTTCAACAAGAAAAAATAATTTGTTTACTTTAAATGGATAAAGGTCAACAAATGCGCAATTTTCAGCTGTCAGAAATGTGTTGTGATCACTTGTATTCCTCATAGCTCTCAGGCTGTGAGGAAATCAGCAGACAGCGATCGCAGGTCTGCTCTGCATGTATTAACTGTCTGTGGCTAAACATCAACTGCACTGAAGTCATAGTAACTTCATAAATTCTCATTTTCAAATCATTATGAATACTATTATTGTTATTTGAAGCCGTGTCAGTCTTGACTGTGGGTGGTGTGGTCCTCTGTGTCTGCTAGTGTCTATAATACAGTAATATTTTTGTCGACATTATCAAACGGAAGAACTTTTATTATGAAGAGCACAGGGCAATGAAGCACGCTAGCCAATAAGAGGACCCGCCCACCGGCGGAAACCAGATATTGAGTGGTATATTCGTTTCGCTCAGTAAGAACCAAAAAACGAATAAACAAACTGAAAAAAACGGCTTGTTTTCTGGTTTCTGCTTGCGTCAATTATTCCCAGAAAACAGAGTAATAAAACGTACCTTGCTCGTGATGCATTCTTCCTCATCATCTTCATCATCATCATCAGGCCTAAAACCCCTGATGGACCACAAGGCGGTTGGACATTCCCCTTTTCATTCACGATCCAAAAGTGAGGCTTCCTCAGTTACAAGTCCAGCAGAGGTAGGCGCAACATACACATAGCAAGCACACAACTTTATGATTCAATGTGTCTAGAATGGGGGTTGACAACTTTTCTGTGAAAATGCAAGAATATGCCTTTTGTGTTTCCCTCTTCACGACAAGCAGGAGACCCCAAACATCATTTTAATCAGGATTGAAGAGGATATCAGTGGATGCAGGCCAGCAGGTGAGTCATATATATTGCAGCATAGAGTCTAGGCTGTCTACTAGATTCTACCTGCGCTAAAAGGCTGATCCTCTATTGGAAACGCATCATGACCAGAGCCCTGATAAAACACAAGTAAAACTTGGGAGTTGCATTTCAAAGAGGGAAACAGTCAAGAAAGGGCCAAAGGGGTTCAAAACTGATGCCACGTGACCTGGTTTATCATTATCAAACCGTGTATATGTTTGATGATCAGCTTACAGGGAATTGCACGTTTTCCCTTGTTATTGTTCAAATACAATAATTGCCTCTAATGTAATTTTGTACCCATCTCATTTTGCACTGGTATTCGTTCAGTGTCCTCGAACAGGACACCCGCTTGAGCTTCAAGTCTAGGGAGGAGGGGGCTGGAGGGGACTTCTCTCTCCGATACTGTGAATTTGTGTCTGCAGTACATATTTTAAACCCTATCCGTCAATGATACATATTGTATTTTTAAATAGTTTTGTCGACTTGTACAAAGTACACAAAGTACTTTGTTTTTCCTCTTTGCAGAAGACTGCGATGCCTTTGGAGACCGCAGCACCCAGAGCGGAGCCACCTTGGAGAGTCTCCATGTGGACGCCGCTGGCTCCTCCTACGTGTCCAGTCAAAACGCAGAGCTACGGATCCTGAGTGTCCACGCACAAGGGGGGGGGCAACTGGTGATGGAAGGCCATGACACGCTCTTCACCGCTTCCGAAGTGGAGGCCCTGAACTCGCTGTCTGCGGACTGCAGCGTGGCCCAGAGCCTGGACTGTGGCGAGCGGATGGATTGCCGCAAGCAGCTGGCTGTTCAGGTTGAAAATTCCCCTTCTCATTTACCATCCAAAAGTGAGGCTTACTCTGTTACAACTCCAGCACATACCATAGAGCGCAAACACCTTTTATGATTTGTCGTTAGTGGTGATTGACAACTTTTCTGTGCAAATGCAAGAATATGTTGAGTGTTTGTGTGTGTTTCCCTCTTAATGTGGAAAGCAGGAGACCCAAGACAACTTTTTGAACGAGGAGGAAGAGGATATTGGTGGATTCTGGCCCCCTGTAGGTAAGTTATAACCATTGCAGCCATGCAAGCAAGCAAACGACCTGGATCACTCTGGAGAGAATGTACTAGATTCTTCCTGCGCTAAAATGCCTGGACCTCTGATGAAACGACCAGAGCCCTGCTAAAACATGAGTAAAACTTGAGCATTTCAAAGATTGGAACACCTAAGTGCCCAATAGGTTATCAAGACGGATGCCACAAGTGCTGTTTTATCATTTTCAAATAATAAATTAATTGAAAATGTATAAATGTTAGTTGATCAATTTACAGGTAGCCCTTTCACGCATGCACTTTAAGATTACACCCTGAGGAGCAGTATGCAGAATCTGCCCCTCTGGACTTTACCCACCCAGGCCCTTAGTGTAAAGGAGAGCCGGAGAATTTATGAGCGAGTGGGCGTGTTGTTGCCTGCAGATGTTAAGTGTTTACAAAGTAATAATGAATTAATACAATTACTTTATCTGTGTCTTTGTTTTTCTCTCTGCAGAAGACTGCAGTGACATTAAAGACTGCAGCACACAGCACGGTGCCGCCTCGGATAGTCTGCATCCCGATGCCCCTGGCTCCTCCCACATGTTCAGTCCAGTTCACTCCAGGGAGAAACCCTACAGGTGTGAGCAATGCATGAAGGGCTTCAAACGGAGAAGCGAACTGACGACCCACATGAGGATTCACTCTGGGGAGAAGCCCTACAGGTGTGACCAATGCATGAAGGGCTTCAAACGGAGATGCGAACTGACGACCCACATGAGGATTCACTCTGGGGAGAAGCCCTTCAGGTGTGACCAATGCATGAAGCGCTTCAGTCAGAGCGGCCACCTGACGATGCACATGAGGATTCACTCCAGGGAGAAGCCCCACAGGTGTGACCAATGCATGAAGCGCTTCAGTCAGAGCTGTAGCCTGAAGAAGCACATGATGATTCACTCTGGGGAGAAGCCCTACAGGTGTGATCAATGCATGAAGCGCTTCAGTCGGAGCTTTAGCCTGAAGATCCACATGAGGATTCACTCCACTGAGAAGCCCTACAGGTGTGACCAATGCATGAAGAGCTTCAAACGGAGCTACGACCTGAAGATCCACATGAGGGTTCACTCCGGGGAGAAGCCCTACAGGTGTGACCAATGCATGAAGCGCTTCAGTCAGAGCATTAGCCTGAAGACCCACATGAGGATTCACTCCAAGGAGAAGCCCTATAGGTGTGACCAATGCATGAAGGGCTTCAGTCAGAGCTGCCACCTGAAGATCCACATGAGGATTCACTCCAGGTAGAAGCCCTGCGTGTGCCTCAAGTGCAAGGCCAGCTTCAACGACCCGAGACATTTGCGTGAGCACATGATCAATGCGCACAGGCAATCGGGGGCTTTGACACGGGTCACCGGGACACTTTGATTGACACCTTTATCCTGTATGTGATAAACTTACTGCTTAAAAAATGCACCTATATTTCAATTTTTATTATGAAACTGCACACAGACATCAAGAATAATTTTTTGGACACGCAAAGTTACCAAGCTTACATTCAATGAGACAATGGCTATACATGTTCCTTATTGGGAAACTTTCACATCGTGGGCTAATACAAAGGAAACAATAGTGAGGGGGAGGGACCATCATGGAGAATTTAGGATTGGCCATGGCTGAAGTCAGCCATGGTGGGAGACACCGAGTTAAATTGCAATAAACTATGGGTCAACTGGACAGTTAAAGGATCTACACAACAAAGAATTCCGTTGATTGCCACGGCCTTAGTATTTGTCTTAGTGGCTATAGTGGGAATCCAAATATAAACTGTCTTAACATCTTTCGATTTTGTAGAGGAATGGAGGTACCTTTTACAGGGTGTCCGCGGAGGTCTTAAAAGTCTTAAAAAGTCTTAAATTCATTTTTCTAAATTGAAGGCCTTAAAAAGTCTTAAATTCGTCAAAAATGTCATATGCTGGTCTTAAATGTATAACTCGGGAGGTCTTAAATTTGTCGGGGCAGGGCTATTTAATTTTTTATTTTTCTCGCGGGACTTTTCGGGAAGGAGATGTAGAGAGGCTACTTTCTTGCTAGCTGCATATATAAACGGATGTCTGCGCGCTTGCTAGCTAGTCTGCAACAATGGGTTGCAAAGAAGTTCAACGTCAGTTGGCTGGAAGACGTCCGTTTCCGAGGTTGGCTAGCGTCCGTTGCCAACCCAGAACAGGCCAGATGCATTCCGTGGAACGGAACGGTCCGCGCTGCTAGCACTGACCTGAGGGTAGCATTTGGTGCGACACCAACACTGAAAGCGGAGGTGTTGTGGATTCTAAACACAGTGGTCAAGCACCAGTCCTACAACTCGAATGAGGGGATAGGAGATCTCTTCGGTTTGATGTTCCCTGACTCTCAAATCGCGAGCACCTTTACTGCTGGAAGGGACAAAACGGCGTGTATAACTCGCTTCGGACTAGCGCCTTTCATCCGAAATGAGCTAATCTGCAGCGTCAACAAGGCTGATTTTGTTTTGACGTTTGAGACGTTGAACCACGCCACTAAAAGCAAGCAACTTGACGTGCACGTCCGATATTGGGTCGGAGATCAAGTGCATTCCCGGTACTTGGGCTCGCAATTCATGGGGCCCCACATATATGGGGGTAAAAGGGATGATGATGCATAATATTTTTTAGGCAATATGCAGAATCTTTTCAGACGAATTAACACGGTCGGCTATTTTTGCCAGCACGCCACCCTAGCCATATTATGGGCAACCGTGTTCCCCTTGGCTGTGATTTGAACTTTGAATTCCTCGTAGGAGTTCATAATAATACATTGCTCGCCTTGGATGAAATACACCGCTCTTGCGCGATTTATTTTGCATAAGGGTGAGTCAAATGACGCGAGAAACGCCCCTTCTATGTGAACGCGCATTGAACCTAAAGCGGAAAACCTGGTTCAACTACCGTAATTTAATCTAAAGTGAGCGTTGTGGTACCATTTAACTGTGATTGCGAGTTGGGGCTCTGTCGAGCCAGGTTTTCCAAAGAAAGCCTGGGTATGTTCAACGAGGTTCGTGGTATACCCCCCAGGTCTTACTGAAGGCATTTATTTAATGGTGAAAATATTATTATCAGTGGCGTAAATATCGACTGCCCGGGGGCCCAGACGCTGTTCCCCCCCCCCCCCCCCCCCCTCTCAACAACTCAACTTGGGTGCACCATAAATACCCAAATTAAAAATTTAGGCGCACCAGTGCACCCAAGGAAAAAGTTAGTCTGGAGCCCTGGAGTATCACTTTATGTTCAATAAACAGACAGAAAGTAAACTTGAATGAGTCTCATTGAGTGACACACATGCTATGCTTGGGTTGTAAAGCTGCATAAAGTGCATAAAGAATAACCTCGTCACACATGAGGGGGGTCATTGCCTCGGTGGCACTCGGGAGGCACTGTTTTGTCTTGCGCACCTTAATGGGTCTTTCCTAGCCAGTAGAACCTAGTTTACGACAAAAGCAATGTACGTCAGCTCAGCTGTCGCAGGTTATAGCAATAACAAGGGCGCTATGGTTTGTTGAAAGAGCAGGCTTATTCAGCTTTAAATTGTTAAATTTATGAAGTGCTCTATTAAGGTGATAATAACTCCTCTGATCAGTGCTTGCATCTATATGTAGGCATATATATATCTATATATCTATATATATATAGATATATATATATATATATATATATATATATATATATATATATATATGATAGAATTGTCTGATTTCCCATGCCCCCCTGACTGGTTCTTGGTCCTCTCCTGTTCCACCTCAATAGTCTAGCTCAGTGTCTCTTAAACTTTTTCTAAAAGTGTAACCCTTCTAAGATATGTTTTCAGCTGAGTACCCCCTTCACAAGCACTAAACATTTTTGGAAGATCTCTTTTTTAAATGAACATAAATAATGTATGTGCCTTCTATTTGGCAAGTTTGTATGAACATTAACAGGCTGCAAATACTCACAATTTAGTGAAAAAGAGCGACTGCATAAAGAATAACCTCTCACACATGAGGGGGTCCATTGCCTCGATGGCACTCGGGGACGCGCTGTTCTGTCTGGCGCACACCTGTATGTGTCTCTTTCCTAGCCAGTGGGACCTAGTTTAGGGGAAAAAAACAAAGGACAATAAACTGATATCATAAGTGTACTATGGTTTGTTGGATAAGCAGTCTTATTTATCTTAAAATTATTAAATTAATGAAGTTCTCTAATAGGGTGATAATAACACATCTTAGCGGTGCTTACATTTTGGTATCCTAAAATATAGGCCTATATTGTAGCGACCGTGGGCGTGGTCGCAATGTTCAGTGTGCCGTAAGGGATCCTGGGGGGTTTAGATTACCGACAGTCGGACCCATAGGTACTTTGCCGCAGAAACTTTGAGTGGGGTTAAAGGGTTGGGGTTTGTCTAGGTAGCGGTGTAATTGTGTTCGTGTAATTTCTCCCGACACCGTCACCGAGACGCTATGTTAATTGGTTACGCAGAGTAGCCTTCCACACACAATGAATTGTAATCCACCAACATTGTTAACTGTTGTGCATATCTAAACAAGCAAATGCAAATGAACAATTTAAGAGCATAGACTCTACCATCTTCCCAGACACTGAGAATAATGTGGTTGATTATTTAGATTATTCAGGTAGATTCCACATTCTATTTTTAGAGATTATTTAGAAAAATATTAATTGCAAATAAATATGCAGCTTGCCATGAAATTGCAATCCACAACTGAAAATGTCAATGCTCACTGCATAAAGAATAACCTCTCACACATGAGGGGGTGATTGCCTCGGTGGGACTCGTGGAGGCGCTGTTCTGTCTGGCGCACCTTAATTTGTCTCTTTCCTAGCCAGTAGAACCTAGTTTACGACAAAAACAAATCAATGTACGGTAGCTCAGCTGTCTCACGTCGCACGTTTAAGCAATAAGTGCGCTATGGTTTTTCTAAAAGCAGGCTTATATATCTTTAAATTGTAAAATTAATGAATAGCTTTATTAAGGTGATAATAACTAATCTGAGCAGTGCTTGCATTGATATGCTTGTATACTTCTATATATGGGCCTATATGTATATGATAGAATTGTCTGATTTCCCATGCCCCCCCTGACTGTTTCTTGGTCCCCTCCTGACTGTTTCTTGGTCCCCTCGTGTTCCACCTCTAGTCTATAGCTATTAAATGTGTCTCGAACCTTTTCTAAAAGTGAAATCCTTCTAAGATATTTTTTCGGCTGAGTACCCCCTTCACAAGCACTAAATATTTTTGGGAGATCTTTTTTTTTAATGACCATAAATAATGCATGTGCGTTCTATTTGGCAGCGTTAACATGAACATTAACAGGCTACAAATACTCACAATTTAGTGAAAAATATATGCCAGTGCTAATTTCTCCGCATTTTTTTAGGATTACCCCCTCAGTACTCTAGTACCCTTACGGGTACGCGTACTCCAATTTGGTCATCGATATTTTTTCCAGTATTTACGGTAATATACAGGAAGGGGCCATTGGGCGCTTGCCGTTCTAGGATAAAGGGACATCAGAGGGTTCCGTTTGATATCAGTAGCTGTTACCTCTCGCCGGTAGTCAGGTAAAATAGGTTAATAAACATGTCACCATGCGGCTCAACTTTTTGGGAGATCTTTTTTTTTAATGACCATAAATAATGCATGTGCGTTCTATTTGGCAGCGTTAACATGAACATTAACAGGCTACAAATACTCACAATTTAGTGAAAAAGATATGCCTGTGCTAATTTCTCCGCATTTTCTTAGGATTACCCCCTCAGTACTCTAGTACCCCTACGGGTACGCGTACTCCAATTTGGTCATCGATATTTTTTTCCAGTATTTACGGTAATATACAGGAAGGGGCCATTGGGCGCTTGCCGTTCTAGGATAAAGGGACATCATAGGGTTCCGTTTGATATCAATAACTGTTACCTCTCGCCGGTAGTCAGGTAAAATAGGTTAATAAACATGTCACCTTGCGGCTCAACTTTGGAAGAACAGCTGTCGTCCATAATGGACGTACTTGCGAAATCGGCTGTATCTGAAATTAGCCAACTGTTCTCGGAGGGGTCGGCTTCTCTTCGCTTAGAAGTAACTCAGAGCCGCAAAGAAAACGAATTGCTGAGGATGAGGATGAAGGTGATGAGGAGTGAGCTGTTTTCTTTGCGGCTTAAAACAAGATCAAATGCATCGCGTGCGGAAAGTGGTTTTGTCCTGGCTCGAGCCAACATCAGCAAACTACGGACTAAATCAATGGAAAATGGTGAGTTGCGTTCCGAATAATGGGTGGAAAACAGGACAGTTCGGGGGGTACTATTCAGTGGCGGTTCTAGACAAATTTTACTAGGGGGGCCAAAGAGGGGCCGGTGTTCAACCAGAGGGGCACAAAAAAAAGGCACAAAATGATATTTAAAGATTTATTTATTTTATTTTCAAATCAGTAAAATACAAAGAAAACTTCCCCGTATGGCCCAATAAAACAAACCAGCTCAACTGTACTGCATGGCTTTTTAACTTAACCACTCAATTTATGGAGCTCATGCCCTAAATCCTGAAGCTAAAGGAGGTAGGGCCGTAGAAAAATGAAAAATACAGTACAGGGTACAAATACAGTGTGTCAATTCAATGTGAACAAACCTCCAGGGTACAACAAAGGGTATAAAAATGTGACATTACCTATTAATGTAAACACTACACTACAACAACAGGATACGGCGGTTGTGCTGTCTGGCAAAACGGTCCACAAATGCATCCAGATCCAGAGCCTTGGCCCTTCTGGACTCTATGCTCAGGACACCAAGATCACTGAGTCTCATGTCAGTAGTGGTGGACCGCAGGAAGGTTTTGATCAGTTTCAGTGTGGAGAAACTGCGTTCACAAGAGGCTGAGCTTACAGGAAGGGTTACGGCAATCTTGCACAGTCTAAAGAGTTCAAAGAAAACTTCCCTCTATGGCTCAATAAAACAAACCAGCTCAACTGTATTGCATGGCTTTGTAATTTCACCACTCTGTATTTTTCTGTCCAAAACTCTCTTAAATTGATGGAGTTATGCCCTAAATCATCAATGTCTGCATTGTACAAACGGCCAAATGAAAAAACATTGGTCTCCTTTAAAAAGGCATCACTCTGGGGGTTGAGAGACTGTATGCTTGTCATGAGCTCACAGTTGGTATTGGAGAAACGTCTGTTCAACTCCTTGAGCATGCTGTCAATTACAGGATAGAAAAATGATGTGCAAAACATAGCTTTGTCACGTTCTACCTCCCTCTGACCAACAGTGCTTAGTGTGCAGTAGCCACTGAGCCTAGTGCTCAGCATTGTCTGACGTTTTGCCACTGATGGTGCAGAATCACAGTGCTCACAAATAGTCAATGCTTCATCCCATTTTTTGGACTGTTTTGTGGTGAATAAAAGGACCATGAACCTTGGACCAATGTTTGAAGTGAATGTTTAACCAATGTTTGTATAATCTAGCCTAGAGGTTTTATTATTAAGAAAGAAATGCAATGCAGAGTTGACAGCAGTTATGTTCGATGTTATTTCTTCCTATATAACCTGCCTCCCGCTGTTTTAATCCCAGAAACCAGAGGAATAAGCTGTTGTTTGAAGTTGGGTCACAAATGCGACGGTGTAAAGACTAGGACACTTCAGGTTGATGCGCATAGCTAGTTTACGTTAGTACATTACTAAAATGTATTTGTGTTCATCGATGTAAAATTACATGTTGAAAGTTCAAACATATTGTCTGTAAATGCCTTGAAACAGAAGACAACTTTGTGTGTAGTTTTCATGCCTTCAAGGAAAAAATATTATTTTATCTGATGTCAAATCTAAAGACTGGTGAAGAGTAAAGGAAGTCTGTTGTATATGATTAAATTATGTAAAAGACAGGCCTAGATCAAAATTCATACAGTATGAATTAAAGCATACCGTAATAAGCTTGGATTCTATTTCTTTATTTCATCCAATAGGCAATGCAAAAGTAAATTAAATGATTTTTGGAAGCTATATAAGATAGAGACGTAAAGCATTCTTGCATGTCTTCACATTTACATTAACTATTAATTGTTAAATTTGTATTAAATGGAAATGGATATAATAGTAATCATGTTTCATTCAGAACTATTAATAAAGATTTATATTTATTTCACAACACATGCCTAATATAATTTGACGATATGCCCATTTCATGAATTCTGAATTGTCTTGATCAAGAATGTATTCTTCATCATCATCAGGCCTAAAGCCCCTGATGGACCACAAGGCAGTTGTACATCCCCCTTTTCATTCACCATCCAAAAGTGAGGCTTTGTCAGTTACAAGTCCAGCAGAGGTAGGCACAACACACACATAGAAAGAACACACCTTTATGATTCAATGTGTCTAGATTGGGGGTTGACAACTTTTCCGTGCAAATGCAAGAAGATGTCTTGTGTGTGTTTCCCTCTTTACGACAAGCAGGAGTCCCCCAAAATCATTTTAATCAAGATTGAAGAGGATATCAGTGGATGCAGGCCAGCAGGTGAGTCATACATATTGCAGCATAGAGTCTAGGGTTAGGGTTAGCATCTGCCTACTTGATTCTGCCTGCACTAAAAGGCTGGTTCTCTTTTGGAAACGCATCATGACCAGAGCCCTGATAAAACACAAGTAAAACTTGAGTTTCATTTCAAAGATGGAAACAGTCAAGAGCCCAGAAGGGGTTCAAGGCGGAGGCAACATCACCTGGTTTTTCATTCTCAAACATGAATAAAATTAAAAAAATATAAATGTTCGATGATCAGCTTACAGGGAATGGCACGTCGTCTCTTGTTATTGTCCAAATTGAATAATTGTCTTTCAGGTAATTTTGTGCTCAGCTCATTTTGCACTGGTGTTCGTTCATTGTCCTCAAACTGGACACCGGCTTGAGCTTCATGTCTATGGAGGAGAGGGCTTGAGGAGACGTCCCTCTCTGAAACTGTGAATTTGTGGCTGAAGTACATATTTTAAACCTGAAGTCTGTCAATTTTACATATTCTATTTTTAAATGGTACTGTAGACTTGTACAAAGTACAGTTTTGTTCAAGTAATGACTTTGTGTCTTTATTTTTCCTTCTTTCAGAAGATTGCGACGCCTTTGGAGAACGCATCTCGCAGAGCGGAGCCACCTTGGAGAGTCTGCATGTGGACGCCCCTGGCTCCTCCCATGTGTCCAGTCAAAACACGGAGCTGCGGATCCTGAGTGTCCACCGACAAGGGGGGGGGCAACTAGTGGTGGAAGGCCATGACACCCTTTTCACCGCATCCGAACTGGAGGCCCTGAACTCTCTGTCTGCACATAACAGCGTGGCCAAGAGCCTGGACTGTGGAGGATGGTTGGATTGCCGCAAGGAGCTGGCTATTCAGGTTGAAAATTCCCCTTCTCATTTACCATCCAAAAGTCAGGCTTACTCTGTTACAACTCCAACACATACCATAGAGAGCAAACACCTTTATGATTCAATTTGTCGTGGGGATTGACAACTTTTCTGTGCAAATGCAAGAATATGTTGTGTGTGTTTTTTCCCTCTTAATGTGGAAAGCAGGATACCCCAGACAACATTTTGATCAAGGAGGAAGCGGGTATTGGTGGATGCATCCCTCCTGTAGGTAAGTTATAACCATTGCAGCCATGCAAGCAAGCAAAGGACCTGGATCCACTGAGAATGTCCTCGATTCTTCCTGTGCTGAAAGCCTGGACCTCTTTTGAAACGACCAGAGCCCTGTTAAAACATGAGTAAAAAATGTTTAACTAAATTAAACGTATAAATGTTAGCTGATCAACTTACAGGTAGCCCTCTCACACGTGCACTTTAAGCCAGACATCCTCCGGATTACACCCTGAGGGGCAGTATGTGGGAACTAAACTGCCAGAATCTGCCCCTCTGGAGTTTACCCACCCAGGCCCCTAGTGTAAAGGAGAGCCAGGGAATTTATAACGAGTGAGTGGGCGTGTGGTTGATTGCAGTACACATTCTAAACCCTCGATGGTAAGTGTGTACAAAGTAATAATGAATTAATACAATTCCTAACTCTGTCTTTGTTTTCCTCTCTGCAGAAGACTGCAATGACATTAGAGACTGCAGCACACAGCCTGGCGCCACCTCGGATAGTCTGCATCCAGATGCCCCTGGCTCCTCCCACATGTTCAGTCCAGTTCACTCCGGGGAGAAGCCCTACAAGTGTGACCAATGCATGAAGCTCTTCAGTCAGAGGAGCCACCTGAAGTCCCACATGAGAATTCACTCCAGGGAGAAGCCCTACAGGTGTGACCAATGCATGAAGTGCTTCAGTCAGAGCATTAGCCTGAAGTCGCACATGAGGATTCACTCTGGGGAGAAGCCCTACAGGTGTGTGCAATGCATGAAGTGCTTCAGTCAGAGAATTAGCCTGAAGACCCACATGAGGACTCACTCCGGGGAGAAGCCCTACAGGTGTGACCAATGCATGAAGTGCTTCAGTCAGAGCTGCCACCTGAAGAGCCACATGAGGATTCACTCCGGGGAGAAGCCCCACAGGTGTGACCAATGCATGAAGGGCTTCGGTCAGAGCTCCGACCTGAAGACCCACATGAGGATTCACTCCGGGGAGAAGCCCTACAAGTGTGATCAATGCATGAAGGCCTTCAGACAGAACTCTAACCTGAAAGTCCACATGAGGATTCACTCCAAAGAGAAGCCCTACAGGTGTGACCAATGCATGGAGGAATTCAGACAGAACTCTAACCTGAAAGTCCACATGAGGATTCACTCCAGAGAGAAGCCCTACAGCAGGGCTATTGAACCTCCTTAACAAGTGGGCCGAAAAGGAAAACCACTGGGGTTCATGGGCCACACAGAGTAAAACTACGTGAATGAATCGCTGCAAATCAATCGTACTTAAAGTAGTGTTAACTTAATATATATAGTACTACTACATGGAACAAACTTTTCAGACGCATTCCTTCCTTCTTCACTTTTAATCGTATCATTATAAAAGATTTTGTTCTCACATATTTTGGACACGTATTTAGAATTCAACAATGTTGTTTGAATCATCAAAAAAAAACTACTGTACATATGAGACATTTTGAGCCAGTGAGTCAGTAAGAAAGGTTGCACTGCCTTGTTTGCCTAGTTTGGCTCATCCTGAGACTCTTATGCAGCATCTCATAGGTCATGGAGCAACGTGACCTTGTTCTGATGGCATTCATATGAGAAAAGCTAGACTCACATGTATCGGTTGAGCCAAACATTGTCCGAATAAGTGATGCCAGTTCCTGATTGTGGGGTACTGATACTGGCTAGTATCACCGGCTACAAACAGAAACCTGATTTGCATGCAACTATGTTTCTCCTTTATTACATTTATTTTTTGCATGCAACCTCTTGCGGGCCAGAAAAAAATTAAGAGGGGCTGCATTTGGCCCACGGGCCGCTAGTTGAATAGGACTGCCCTACAGGTGTGACCAATGCATGGAGGAATTCAGACAGAGCTACGACCTGAAGATTCACATGAGGATTCACTCCGGGGAGAAGCCCTGCGTGTGTCTCATGTGCAAGGCCAGCTTCAGCGACCCGAGACATATATGAAACTGCGCACAGACGTTGATCATTTAGATTATTCAGGTAGCTTCCACATTCCACCTTTTAGAAAACTATTAATTTCATATAAATTTGCAGCTTACCATGATAATTGCACTCAACAGAAAATGTCAATACTCACTGGCTGCATAAAGAATAACCTCGTCACACATGAGGGGGGTCATTGCCTCGGTGGCACTCGGGAGGCGCTGTTCTGTCTTGCGCACCTTAATGGGTCTTTCCTAGCCAGTAGAACCTAGTTTACGACAAAAACAAAGTTGTCTATTAAGGTGATAATAACTCATCTGATCAGTGCGTACATTGATATGCTTGCATCTATATGTTGTCATATATATATATATATATATATATATATATATATATATATATGATAGAATTGTCTGATTTCCCATGCCCCCCCTGACTGGTTCTTGGTCCTCTCCTGTTCCACCTCAATAGTCTAGCTCAGTGTCTCTTAAACTTTTTCTAAAAGTGTAACCCTTCTAAGATATGTTTTCAGCTGAGTACCCCCTTCACAAGCACATTTTTGGAAGGTCTCTTTTTTTAATGAACATAAATAATGCATGTGCCTTCTATTTGGCAAGAGTGTATGGACATTAACAGGCTGCAAATACTCACAATTTAGTGAAAAAGAGCGACTGCATAAAGAAGAAACCTCTCACACATGAGGGGGTCCATTGCCTCGATGGCACTCGGGGACGCGCTGTTCTGTCTGGCGCACACCTGTATGTGTCTCTTTCCTAGCCAGTGGGACCTAGTTTAGGGGAAAAAATAAAGAAAGGACAATAAAGTCGTGATATCATAAATGGCCTATGGTTTGTTGTAAAAGCATTCTTATTCATCTTTATATTATTGAATTAATGAAGTGCTCTGATAGGGTGATAATAACACATCTTAGCGGTGCTCACATATTGATATCCTAAGATATATATTTTAGCGACCGTGGGCGTGGTCGCAATGTTCAGTAAGGGATCCTGGGGGGTTTAGATTACCGACAGTCGGACCTTTGGCAACCTCCTATAGGTCCTTTGCCGCAGAGACATTGAGTGGGGTTAATGGGTTTGGGTTTGTCTAGGTAGCGGTGTGTTTGTGTTGGTGTAATCGCTTCCGACACCGTCACCGAGACGTTATGTATGTAATGGTTATGTAGAGTAGCCTTCCACACAATGAATAATGAAATGTAATTTGACGCAACACACGGGGCCACGCTCCGTGTGTTGCGTTACAATCACGGGGACGTGCATTACAATCACGGGGAAATTTTAGCTTTTCAATTTGAATAAGGATCTCAAAAAAATGGAAAAAAATTGTTTTACTTTTATTGTTGTAACTTTTGCAAATTTTTATTTTTTATCTTTTGAACATTAATAATGCATGTGTGTTTGAATGCTCACGATTTAGTGTAAAACATGGGCCTGTGTTTCATTAAACTGTTAAATTCTCCCCACAAAAAGAATAACGGGTAGGCCTACTCCCACTTCCTCTTTGATTTTTTTTGCCAGTCGTTACAGTAATATACCGGAAGAGGCCAATGGGCGCATGCCGTTCTGGGGTAAATCGACATCACAGAGTTTATTTTGTTATCAGTAACTGTTACCTCTCGCCGGTAGTCGAGTAAAATATGTTAATAAACATGTCACCGTGCGGCTCAACTATGGAAGAACAGCTTTCGTCCATAATGGACGTGCTTGCGAAAGCGGCTGTATCTGAAATTAGCCAACTGTTCTCGGAAGGGTCGGCTACTCTTCAGTTACAAATAACTCGGAGCCGCGAAGAAAACGAAGCGCTGAGGACGAGAATGAAGGAGATGAGGAGTGAGCTGTTTTCTTTGCGACTTCAGACAAGATCGAAAGCATCGGGTGAAGCAAGTCGTTTTGCCCTGGCTCGAGACAACATCGGCAAACCACGGACTACATCACAGGGAAATGGTGAGTTGAGTTCCGACAAATGGGTTGAAAACAGGAGTGTCCAAGTGTTTAGGGGATGCTATTAATTGTTAGATTTGTAGTAAAAGGAAATAGTCGATATTGACGATATTGCCATTTCCTGAACTCTGAATGGGCTTGGATGT
Organism: Gadus morhua; assembly: GCF_902167405.1. NCBI lineage: Eukaryota > Metazoa > Chordata > Actinopteri > Gadiformes > Gadidae > Gadus > Gadus morhua. The sequence goes on along the minus strand of NC_044054.1, from coordinate 24,518,465 downwards.
AATGTATTCTTCCTCATCAGAATCATCATCATCAGGCCTGAAGCCCCTGATATACCACAAGGCGGTTGGACATTCCCCTTTTCATTCACCATCCAAAAGTGTGGAGTCGTCAGTTACAAGTCCAGCAGAGGTAGGCACAACATACACACAGAATGAACACACCTTTATGATTCAATGTGTCTAGAATGGTGGCTTATAACCTTTCTGTGCTAATGCAAGAACATGTCTTGTGTTTGTTTCCCTCTTTACGACAAGTAGGAGACCCCCGGAATAATTTTAATCAAGATTGAAGAAGATATCAGTGGATGCAGGCCAGCAGGTGATACATGCATAGATGCAGCTTAGAGTCTAGGCTATCTACTAGATTCTAACTGCGCTAAAAGGCTGCTCTTCTTTTTTGAAAACGCATCATGATCAGAGCCCTGATAAAACGGAAGTGAAACTTGCGAGTTGTATTTCAAAAATGGAAACAGACAAGAGGCCAGAAGGGGTTCAAGACGGAGGTCAGGCCACATGACCTGGTTTATCATTCTCAAACGTAAATAAATTCAAAACGTATATATGTTAGATGATCAGCTTAAAGGGAATGGCACGTTGTCTCTTATTGTCCAAATACAATTATTGTCTCACGTGTAATGTTGTGCTCATTTTGCGCTGGTGTCCGTTCAGTGTCCTCGACCAGGACACCCGCTTGACCTTCAAGTCTAGGGAGGAGGGGGCTGGAGGAGACGTCTCCCTCCGAAACTGTGAATTTGTGTCTGCAGTACATATTTTAAACCCTCTGTGTCAATGTTGCATATTGTATTTTTCTATAGTTTGGTTGACTTGTACAAAGTACAGTTTTGTGCAAATAATTACTTTCTGTCTTGGTTTTTCCTCTTTGCAGAAGACAACAATGCCTTTGGAGGCCGAAGCATGCAGAGCGCAGCGGCCTCTGAGTTTCTACATGTGGTCGCCCCCGGCTCCTCCCACGTGTCCTGTCAAAACGCGGAGCTGAGGATCCTGAGTGTCCACGGACTGGCCGTGGAAGGCCATGAAACCCTGTTCAACGTGTCCGAATTGGAGGCCCTAAACTCGCTGTCTGCAGACTGCAGCGTGGCCAAGAGCCTGGACTGTGGCGAGCGGTTGGATTGCCGCAAGGAGCTGGCTGTGCAGGTTGAAAATATCCTTTCTCATTTACCATCCAAAAGTGAGGCTTACTCTGTTACAACTCCAGCACATGCCATAGAGAGCATACACCTTTACGATTCAATTTGTCGTGGGTATTGAACATTTTTCTATGCAAATGCAAGAATATGTTGTGTGTGTGTTTTCCCTCTTAATGTGGAAAGAAGGAGACCCCAGACAACATTTTGATCAAGGTGGAAGAGGATATTGGTGGAAGCATCCCACCTGTAGGTAAGTAATAATCATTGCAGCCATGCAAGCAAGTAACAACCTGGAAACGACTGAGAATGTACTCAATTCTTCCTGCGCAAAAATGCCTTGAGCTCTTTTGAAACGACCAGAGCCCTGCTAAAACACGAGTAAAACTTGAGCATTTCAAAGATGGAAACACCTAAGAGCCAAATAGGTTTATCAAGACGGATGCCACATGTGCTGTTTTATCATTTTCAAATAATAAATGAATTGAAAACGTATAATTGTTAGCTGAACAACCTCTCACACGTGCACTTTAAGCCAGGCATCCTCCGGATTACACCCTGAGGGGCAGTATGTGGCAACCTAACTTCCAGAATCTGCCCCTCTGGAGTTTACCCACCCAGGCCCCTAGTGTAAAGGAGAGCCGGAGAATTTATAACGACGCAGTATACATTCTAAACCCTTGATGTTTAGTATGTACAAAGTAATAATGAATTGATACAATTACTTTCTCTCTTTGTTTTCCTCTCTGCAGAAGACTGCATTGACATTAGAGACTGCAGCACACAGCCTGGCGCCACCTCGGATAGTATGCATCCGGACGCCCCTGGCTCTTCCCACATGTCCAGTCACAAGTTCAGTCGAGTTCACTCCCTGGAGAAGCCCTACAGGTGTGACCAATGCATGAAGGGCTTCAAACGGAGCTACGACCTGAAGATCCACATGAGGATTCACTCTGGGGAGAGGCCTTACAAGTGTGAGCAATGCATGAAGCGCTTCAGTCAAAGCTACAACCTGAAGATCCACATGAGGATTCACTCCAGGGAGAAGCCCTACAGGTGTGAACAATGCATGAAGCGCTTCAGTCAGAGTTACCACCTGAAGATCCACATGAGGATTCACTCTGGGGAGAAGCCCTGCGTGTGTCTCCAGTGCAAGGCCAGCTTCAGCGATCCAAGACATTTGCGTGAGCACATGATCAATGCACACGGGCATTGGGGTGAGTTGACACGGGTCAACGGGACGCTTTGATTGACACCTTTATCCTGTATATGTTCAAATTACTACTTTAAGGTTTTATCACGATTTAAAGACGCTTTCGGATATTTCTAAAATAAATATATATATTTCGGCTTTATTGTTAAGAAATTCTTCACACAGACATCAATAACAATTCTTTGGACACTTTAAAGCATGATCATGGGAAGATACAGGCATTAAAATTAACAAGCAAACATTCAATGAGACGATGGGTTTACATGTTTCTTATTGGGAAACTTTCACATTGTGGATTAATACAAATAAAACAAAAGTTAGGGGGAGTGACAATCGTGGAGAATTTAGGATCTGCCACGTTGGGAGGGACCAAGTTAAATCGCAATAAATTATAGGTGAGGTGGACATTGTGGCAAGACGGATAAAGGAATCTACACAACGAAGAATTCAGTTGTTTGGCATGGTCTTAGTATTAGACTTCGTGGCTACAGAGGAAGGGAGATATCTTTAGGTCCAAGGAATTTAAACAGTTCCTTGTAAATTGACTAGTAATTATATAAACAAGGTTGATATAATGTTTAATTATATATTATAGTTATTATTAATATTCACACAACACTTTCTTCAGCTCATTCCAAAGTATGCTAGACCCCTAGATCACCCACCATTTCCATTACTCCTGGTTGGGTTCCAGCCTCCAAACATATCTTCAGAAGAATTGAATGCCCTCATTACCATAAAATTGGTCAGGATGAGTACAACAGCCCCCCCCCCGCCCTACAATTTGCGGCATGGCTGTCACCTGTGGACTGTGGTAACTTGACCCTGGACAACACACACACACACACACACACACACACACACACACACACACACACACACACACACACTTTAAGAGCATAGACTCCTCCATCTTCCCAGACACTTAGAATAATGTGGTTGATTATTTAGATAATTCAGGTATATTCCACATTCCATCTTTAGAGATTATTTAGAAAAATATTAATAGCATATAAATATGCAGCTTGCCATGCAATTGCAATCAACGGAAAATGTCAATACTCACTGCATAAAGAATAACCTCTCACACATGAGGGGGTCATTGCCTCGGTGGGACTCGTGGAGGCGCTGTTCTGTCTGGCGCACCTTAATTTGTCTCTTTCCTAGCCAGTAGAACCTAGTTTACGACAAAAACAAATCAATGTACGGCAGCTCAGCTGTCGCACGTTAAAGCAATAAGTGTGCTATGGTTTTTCTAAAAGCAGGCTTATTCATCTTTAAATTGTTAAATTAATGAATAGCTCTATTAAAGTGATAACAACTCATCTGAGCAATGCTTACATTGATATGCTTGTATACATCTATATATGGGCCTATATGTATATGATAGCATTTTTTGATTTCCCATGCCCCCCCTGAATGGTTCTTGGTCCCCTCCTGATCCACCTCAATCGTCTAGCTAAGTGCTTCTCAAACCTTTTCTAAAAGTGTAACCCTTCTAAGATATTTTTCGGCTGAGTTCCCCCTTCACAAGCACTAAATATTTTTGGGATATTTTTTTTTTAATGACCATAAATAATGCATGGGCGTTCTATTTGGCAGGGTAAACATGAGCATTAACAGGCTACAAATACTCACAATTTAGTGAAAAAATGGGCCTGTTCTAATTTCTCCGAATTTTCTTAGGATTACCCCCTCAGTACTCTGTGGGTACGCGTACTCTCATTTGGTCATCGTTTTTCTTTTCAGTAATTACGGTAATATACAGGAAGAGGCCATTGGGCGCCTGCCGTTCTAGGATAAACTGGCATCACGGGGTTCCGTTTGATATCAGTAACTTACCTCTCGCCGGTAGTGAGGTATAATAGGTTAATAAACATGTCACCATGCGGCTCAACTATGGAAGAACAGCTGTCGTCCATAATGGACGTACTTGCGAAATCGGCTGTATCTGAAATTAGCCAACTGTTCTCGGAGGGGTCGGCTTCTCTTCGCTTAGAAGTAACTCAGAGCCGCAAAGAAAACGAATTGCTGAGGATGAGGATGAAGGTGATGAGGAGTGAGCTGTTTTCTTTGCGGCTTCAAACAAGATCGAATGCATCGCGTGCGGAAAGTGGTTTTGCCCTGGCCCGAGCCAACATCAACAAACTACGGACTAAATCATTGGAAAATGGTGAGTTGTGTTCCGAATAATGGGTGGAAACCGGACAGTTCGGGGGGTACTATTAATTGTTAAATTTGTATTAAAATGAAATGTGTATAATAATAATCATGATTCATTATGAACTTTTGCTAAAGATTTATATCGGAGAAGCAGGTTATTTCACAACACATGCCTAATATAATTTGACGATGTGCCCATTTCATGAATTCTGAATTGTCTTGATCAAGAATGTATTCATCATCATCATCATCATCAGGCCCAAAGCCCCTGATGGACCACAAGGCGGTTGTACATCCCCCTTTTCATTCACCATCCAAAAGTGAGGCTTTGTCAGTTACAAGTCCAGCAGAGGTAGGCACAACACACACATAGAAAGAACACACCTTTATGATTCAATGTGTCTAGAATGGGGGTTGACAACTTTTCCGTGCAAATGCAAGAAGATGTCTTGTGTGTGTTTCCCTCTTTACGACAAGCAGGAGACCCCCGGAATAATTTTAATCAAGATTGAAGAGGATATCAGTGGATGCAGGCCAGCAGGTGAGTCATACGTATTGCAGCAGAGTCTAGGCTGCATACTTGATTCTACCTGCACCAAAAGGCCCTGATAAAACACAAGTAAAACTTGAGAGTTACATTTCAAAGTTGGAAACAGTCAAGAGGACAGAAGGGGTTCAAGACGGAGGTCAGGCCACATGACCTGGTTTTTCATTCTCAAACGTATGTAAATTCAAAACGTTTATATGTTCGATGATCAGCTTACAGGGAATGGCATGTTGTCTCTTGTCTTATGTAATTTTGTGCTCAGCTCATTTTGCACTGGTGTTCGTTCATTGTCTTTGAACTGGACACCCGCTTGAGCTTCATGTCTATGGAGGAGGGGGCTGGAGAAGACGTGTCTCTTCGAAACTGAATTTGTGTCTGATGTACTCTTAAACCTGAAGTCTGTCAACGTTACATATTCTATTTTTAAATAGTACCGTAGGCTTCTACAAAGTACAGTTTTGTTCAAATAATGACCGTCTTCTTTATTCAGAAGACTGCGATGCCTTTGGAGACCGCATCTCGCAGAGCGGAGCCACCTTGGAGAGTCTGCATGTGGATGCCCCTGGCTCCTCCCATGTGTCCAGTCAAAACACGGAGCTGCGGATCCTGAGTGTCCACCGACAAGGAGGGGGGCAACTAGTGGTGGAAGGCCATGACACCCTTTTCACCGCATCCGAACTGGAGGCCCTGAACTCTCTGTCTGCACATAACAGCGTGGCCAAGAGCCTGGACTGTGGCGCGTGGTTGGATTGCCGCAAGGAGCTGGCTGTTCAGGTTGAAAATTCCCCTACTCATTTACCATCCAAAAGTGAGGCATACTCTGTTCCAACTCCAGCACATACCATAGAGAGCAAACACCTTTATGATTAAATTTTCCATGGGGATTGACAACTTTCTGTGCAAATGCAAGAATATGTTGTGTGTGTGTTTTCCCTCTTAATGTGGAAAGCAGGAGACCCCAGACAACATTTTGATCAAGGAAGAAGTGGGTATTGGTGGATGCATCCCTCCTGTAGGTAAGTTATAACCATTGCAGCCATGCAAGCACGCAAAGGACCTGGATCCACTGAGAATTTACTCGATTCTTCCTGTGCTGTAAGCCTGGACCTCTTTTGAAACGACCAGAGCCCTGCTAAAACATGAGTAAACCTTGAGAGCATTTAAAAAATGAAAAACTCCTCAGTGCCCAATAGGTTATTAAGACGGATGCCACATGTGGGGTTTTATCATTTTCAAATAATAAATGAATTGAAAACGTATAAATGTTAGCTGATAAATGTACAGCTAGCCTCTCACACATGCACTTTAAGCCAGACATCCTCCGGATTACACCCTGAGGGGCAGTATGTGGGAACTAAACTGCCAGAATCTGTCCCTCTGGAGTTTACCCACCCAGGCCCCTAGTGTAAAGGAGAGCCAGGGAATTTATAACGAGTGAGTGGGCGTGTGGTTGATTGCAGTACACAATCTAAACCCTCGATGGTAAGTGTGGACAAAGTAATAATGAATTAATACAATTCCTAACTCTCTGTCTTTGTTTTCCTCTCTGCAGCAGACTGCAATGACATTAGCACACAGCAAGGCGCCACCTCGGATAGTCTGCATCCGGACGCCCCTGGCTCTTCCCACATGTCCAGTCACAAGTTCGGTCCACCTCGATCCAGGAAGAAGTCCTACAGGTGTGACGAATGCATGAAGGTCTACAGTTCGGGTTTTAGCCTGAAGATCCACATGAGGATTCATTCTGGGGAGAAGCCCTACAGGTGTGACCAATGCATGAAGGGCTTCAGACGGAGCTACGACCTGAAGTCCCACATGAGTATTCACTCAGGGGAGAAGCCTTACAGGTGTGACCAATGCACGAAGGGCTTCAGTCATAGCTGTAGCCTGAAGATCCACAAGAGGATTCACTCCGGGGAGAAGCCCAGCGTGTGTCACCAGTGCAATGTCAGCTACAGTCGCGCCAGCAGTTTGCGTCGCCACATGTCCAAGCAGCACAAGGGCAAAGGGGTGCTTTGACACTTTAATCCTGTATGTGAGGAAATTACTGCGTTAAGGTTTTTAATCACGATTAAAGACGCTTTCAAACCTTTTGATATTTGTATATAAAATATATATTTGTTTTTTTTGTTAATAATTGATGCCTCTGTGATGAACTACTTATTTTTAGGAATCTTAGGATAGCAAGATATTTAATTAAATTTGAAAGCATGATCATGGGAAGGTATAGGCAGCAAAGTTACCAAGCATACATTCAATGAGACAATGACTTCCCATGCTTCTTATTGGGAAACTTTCACATCGTGGGTTAATACAAAGGAAACAATGGTGAGGGGGGCTTGACCATCGCGGAGAATTTAGGATTGGCCATGGTGGGAGGGACCAGTTAAAATGAAATACACTATGGGTGAAGTGGACATGGCTGCAAGACAGTTAAAGGAATCTACACAATGATGAAGTCAGTTGATTGGCATGGCCTTAGTATTAGACTTTGTGGCTAGAGTGGGAATGCAATTGTTAACTATCTGAACATCTCAGGGAGAGGAAGGCAGGTATCTTTAAGTCCAAGGAATTTATACAGTTCCTTAAAAATTGACTAATTATATAAACAAGGTTAATATGTTTAATTATAATATGTATAATTGATATACCACTACACTGACTTAAGCTCAATTTGGCAGTGTAAACATTAACGATAACAGGGTGCAAATACTCACAATTTAGTGAAAACATTTGCCTGTGCTTCATTAAGCTGTTGGCTAAATTCTCCCCACAAAAGAACCACAGCGACATGGGAGGATGAGAGCATGTAGAGGTGAGATCTATTTAAATATATTCTTCCTGAAACTGACGACGATGTGGATTCTTTTTCACATATTTTCCTTTCTTCTTGTTTTCAGATTGACATTGCAACCACCACCAACTTGCTCAGGGTAAAATAATCTGATAGTTAGCTGTTAATTGTACCCCCTGCAGTAATCCAAAGTACCCCCAGGGGTATACGTACTCCCATTTGCGCATCGATGTTGTTTTCCAGTAGTTACGGTATTATACCGGAAGAGGCCTTTGGGCGCAAGCCGTCTGCGATAAATCAACATCACAGGGTTCATTTTGATGTCAGTAACTGTATCCTCTCGCCGGTATTCGAGTAAAATATGTCAATAAACATGTCACCGTGTGGCTCAACTTTGGAAGAACAGCTTTCGTCCATAATGGACGTGCTTGCGAAAGCGGCTGTATCTGAAATTAGCCAACTGTTCTCGGAAGGGTCGGCTACTCTTCAGTTACAAATAACTCAGAGCCGTGAAGAAAACGAAACGCTGAGAACGAGGATGAAAGTTATGAGGAGTGAGCTGTTTTCTTTGCGGCTTCAAACAAGATCGAATGCATCGCGTGCGCCAAGTCGTTTTGCCTTGGCTCGAGCCAACCTCTGCAAACCACGGACTACATCACTGGGAAATGGTGAGTGGAGTTCATGGGTGGAAAACAGGACAGTTCAGCGGGATATATTAATTGTTACATTTGTAGTGAAAGGAAATAGTTATAATAATCATGATTCATAATTAAGAATTAATAATGAGTATGTTATGAATGGGTTTGTATAATTTGATGATATGCCCAGGGGCGAAGCCAGACTTTGTGTGCATCCGGGGCTTAGCCCTGAGGTGGGGTCGGCCCCCCAAAAAATGTAATTTATAAGATGCGATTTCCTGCATTCTAGTCCATTTTAGGGTGACCTGCGGGACATTGGCAAATCCTAAATCCCTTCTAATCACAGCCTACATTTTCAGTTGCAGGGCCTGATCAAGACAATACTATTTAATGGAAAGAAACAATTACCACTTAACTATTGACTTCTAGAGATATTAAAGGACAAATCCGGTGTAAAATGGATCTGGGATATGTTTAATATGATAACGAGTTGGAATGTTCGTTTTGGAGCAAAAAAGCGCGCATAGACGCATTCTAAAGGCACCCAGTGCAACTTTCAAGGCTTAAAAATAAACATTCAATTTCTAGTCTTTTTTACACGTAGTAAGTTTCAATAACTCCATACCATTACATACCGACATTCAAGCAGCAAAGATGAGACGTCGTTGTGTGGTGAGAACTGATAGAAAATCGATAACAACAACAATGCCGCCATTTTCTTTATTTTTTGTAACCTACAATAAATAAAGCAGGCTTCCAGTCAATGGAAAAATGGCTTCTCCCCACGGGCGATTGTTGTTGTTTACGATATTCTATCAGTTCTCACCACACAGCGACGTCTCATCTTTGCTCCTTGAATGTCGATATGTAATGGTATGGAGTTATTGAAACTTACTACGTGAAAGACTAGATATTGAATGTTTATTTTTCATTGAATGTTTACATAAAGTTGCACTGGGTGCCTTTTTAAGTTGGCTGTTTTTAGCCGACTCTACCAAAACGCTATAAACTTGGAACGATGGGGGCAATTGTTATGGTAAAAACTAAATCGCTATTTTAAACCACTTAAAAGGCTAGAAGTAGCCCAACACTTCTTTGGTAGTATTACAAGGGTCTTAACATATACAACGAGGCATTGATAACTTTGTAGATTGTTTATTAGAAAGGATATTTTATACACACAACATCAGTAGTTCACCCGTCGACGCCATCTTGTTTTTAAGACTCGATAAGTAGATTGCCGAACACAGAGCTTGCATGTTGCTGACGGATGTCACAATCTCTGTGTTCGTCAATCTACATATCGAGTCTTAAACAAGATGACGTCGACGGGTGATCTACTGATGGTATTGTGTGTATAAAATGAACTTTTTAATAAAAAATCCGTACACTTACAAAGTTATCAATGCCTTGTTTTAAATGTTAGGACCCTTATAATACTACCGTAGTGTCGGGCTACTTTTAGCCTTTTAAGTGCAGTGTTTCCCATACATTGACGAGACTATGTCAATGTGTGAGACTAGTCTAATTTCGGCCGCCATAGTCTCTGCGTGCACATGAATTATTATTATTATTATAATTTTTTTTTTTCTTCTTTTTTTTTTTTTTTTTGCTCAGACGAAGTTCGTGTCGCTCTCATTGGGAAAAAAATCGCCACATACCCCCCCCCCCCCCCCCCCCGTCAACAATCGCTCCATACCACCCCCCCCCCCCCCCGTCAACAATCGCTCCATACCAACCCCCCCCCCGTCAACAATCGCTCCATACCACCCCCCCCCCCCCTCGTCAACAATCGCTCCATACCACCCCCCCCCCCCCCCGTCAACAATCGCTCCATACCACCCCCCCCCCCCCCCTCTCAACAATCGCTCCATACCACCCCCCCCCCCCCCCTCTCAACAATCGCTCCATACCACCCCCCCCCCTCTCAACAATCGCTCCATACCACCCCCCCCCCCCCCCATAGTCTCCAAAATTTCTGTGGGAAACACTTAAGTGGTTTTAAAATAGCGATTTAGTTTTTACCATAACACATGCTCCTATCATTCCAAGTTTATAGCATTTTGATAGAATCGGCTAAAAACAGCCAATATGCGGTTTTTGTGCTCCAAAACGAAGGTTCCAACTCGTTATCATACCAAACATATCCCAAATCCACAGATTTGTCCTTTAATGTGAATGACAATGGCAAAATTGAGACTTGTAAAGTTGAGACAAACTTTCAGTAGAAATCAAAGTAGGATTGCAGAGATGGATTGTTTTGTTTGTTTGTTAGCTTTTTTGTATTTTAGAAGTGGTATGCCCACTGGCCTTTGCCAACAATAGGCCCATGATTTTGTAGCAAAGTATTATCCGTGCTGTTGCATGTCCTTTCCACTAGATGGCAATGAAAACTCAAGAATGGAGATCATTGTTGGGTTGGCAGACTTCTAGTGTTGGCAGAATTCTATTTTTCTTGTTTCTTGTTTCGTGGTGTGTTGAAATTGTCTGAGGGAATGAAGGTTTTTGTTGTTGGCTATTATTTTCCCAGTAATGAGGCTTAATTGAATGTTTAGGGAACATGGTGTCAGGGTTGTCATATTCCAAAGCTTTAAAAAGATCTGGGGCTTTTGAAGTGAGATTCAGGGCTTCAGTCCCGAAAGCCACCCCCCTGCTCTGCGGCTGGATATGCCCATTTCCTGAACTCTGAATAGGCTTGGATGTAATGTATTCTTCCTCCTCATCATCATCAGGCCTAAAGCCCCTGATGGAACAAAAGGCGGTTGGACATTCCCCTTTTCATTCACCAACCAAAAGTGAGGCTTCCTCTGTGACAAGTCCAGCAGAGGTAGGCGCAACATACACATAGAAAGAACACACCTTTATGATTCAATGTGTCTAGAATGGGGGTTGACAACCTTTCTGTGCAAATGCAAGAATATGTCTAGCGTGTTTCCCTCTTTACGACAAGCAGGAGACCCCCGATATAATTTTAATCAAGATTGAAGAGGATATCAGTGGATGCAGGACAGCAGGTGAGTCATAAATATTGCAGCCTTGATTCTAGGCTGCCGACCGGATTCTACCTGCGCTATGAGGCTGGTCCTCTTTTGAAAACGCATCATGACCAGAGCCCTGATAAAACACAAGTATAACTTGGGAGTTGCATTTCAAAGATTGAAACAGTCAAGAGGCCAGAACCGGTTCAAGACGGATGCCTCATGACCTGGTTTATCAGTTGGTTCCAGTCATACCTCACAAACGGGACAGAATACATCTCCCTTGGACACTCCAAATCAAACCCACACACGCTTGCGGTTTCCCCCAGGGGTCAGTCCTTGGCCCCATCCTCTCCATCCCTCATCCTCCTTGGTCAGGTCATCAGCTGCCATTGTTTTTCATTCCACTGCTACGACGACGACACACAGCTCTATTGCAGCTGCAACCCCACCCTCATCATCACCGTTGTCCCCGTCAAAACTCACCACGTGTCTGGTGGAGATAATGGTATGAATGGAGCACAACTTCCCCCTACTCAGCAACTCAATAACCGAGCCATCCTAGTCGGCACCCCCCACCAGACCAAATCATCATCCATAACCAGCATTACCTTTTCTGGCTCCGATATCCCTCTCTCCTCAGCACTCACAACTCTTGGTGTGAAAAATTGACCCCCAACTCACCTTTGAATCCCATATCAAACACCTGCACGACCTCCTTCTATCACCACAATATTTCCAAACTTCGCCCCATTCTCTCCCTCGCAAATGCCGAAAAACCGGTCCAAGTCGTCGTTTTATATTTTTTAAACCTTTCTATTTTTAACAAAACTGCTTATTTTAGTTATTTCCCTTACCCCAGAATTGGATATTTTTACTTTTAACCTTTTTTTTTTTTACCTGTAGCCCTTTGAGATCTTTGGATGAAAAGGGCAGTATGGATAAAATGTATTATTATCGTTCTCCAACATAATTAAATGTAAAACTTTTAAAAATGTAAATGTTAGATGATCAGCTTACAGGGAATGGTACGTTTTCTCTTGTTATTGTCAATATACAAAACTTGTCTCTCTTGCGATGTTGTGCTCAGCTAGATTTGCGCTGGTATTTGTTCAGTATTATTATTCGAAAGTATTAATTACTTTCTGTCTTTGTTTTTCCTGCCTTTGGAGACCGCAGCACCCAGAGCGGAGTCACCGTGGAGAGTCTCCATGTGGACGCCGCTGGCTCCTCCCACGTGTTCAGTCAAAACGCGGAGCTGCGGATCCTGAGTGTCCACGGGCGGGGGGGGGGGCAACTGGTGATGGAAGGCCATGACACCCTCTTCACATCTTCCGAAGTCGAGGCCCTGAACTCACTGTCTGCGGACTGCAACGTGGCTAAGAGCCTGGACTGTGGCGAGCGGATGGATTGCCGCAAAGAGCTGGCTTTGCAGGTTGAAAATTTCCTTTATTATTTACCATCCAAAAGTGAGGCTTGCTCTGTTGCATCTCCAGCAAACAACCATAGAAAGCACACACCTTTATGATTCAATTTGTCGTTAGTGAGGATTGAAAACTTTTCTGTGCAAATGCAAGAATGTTATGTGTGTTTCCTGCTTAATGTGGAAAGCAGGAGAACCCTGACACCATTTTGATCAAGGAGGAAGAGGATATTGGTGTATGCATGCCCCCTGTAGGTAAGTAATAACCATTTCAGCCATGATAGCAAGCAAACAACCTGGATCCACTGAGAATTTACATGATTCTTCTTGCGCTAAAAAGCATGGACCACTTTTTAATCGACCAGGGCCCTGCTAAAACAGGAGTAAAACCTGAGAGCATTACAAAGAAGGTAACACCTTAGAGCCCAGAAGGTTATCAACACGGAGGCCACATGTGCTGTTTTATCATTTTCAAACAATAAATAAATTGAGAACGAGAAGCTGATAAACTTACACTAGCCCTTTCACACATGCGCTGTAAGCCGGACACCCTCCGGATTGTACCCTGAGGGGCTGTATGTGGGCACGCAAATGCCAGAATCTGCCCCTCTGGAGTTCACCCACCCAGGCCCCTGGTGTAAAGGAGAGCTGGATAATTGATAACGAAGAAGATGGCCTTGTTGATGACTGCAGTACACCTTCTAAACCTTTGATGTTAAGTGTGTACAAAGTACATACTGTATCCCTTTGTGCAAATAATGTGTTTATAAATTTTTTTTTTTTTTTTCCTCTCTGCAGAAGACTGCAATGACATCAGATACTGCAGCACACAACGCAGCGCCACCTCGGATAGTCTGCATCCGGACGCCCCTGGCTCCTCCCACATGTCTAGGCACAATGGGGAGCTGCGGATCCTGAGTGTCTGTGGACAAGGGGTGGGCCGGCTGGGGCTGGACAGCCATGACACCCTCTTCACCGCATCCGAAGTGGAAGCCCTAAGCTTGCTGTCCGTGGACCACAGTGTGGCCAAGAGCCTGGACTGCGGCAAGCGGCTTGTCCACTATGAGGAGCAAACTGGGCCTCGGGGCGGCCGCAAGGGCCGGCCCTGTGTCTTCTGTGGCAAGGTTTTTCCCAACGCTTCCAAGATGACCATCCATATGCGTACCCACACCAGCGAGAAGCCCTACAGGTGTGACCAATGCATGAAGCGCTTCACTCAGAGGTGCCACCTGAAGATCCACATGAGTATTCACTCCAGGGAGAAGCCCTACAAATGTGACCAATGCATGAAGGGCTTCAGACGGAGATATGATCTAAAGATCCACATGAGGATTCACACCAGGGAGATGCCCTAAAGGTGTGACCAATGCATGATGGCCTTCGGCCGGAGCTCTTGTCTGAAGATCCACATGAGGATTCACTCCGGGGAGAAGCCCTGCGTATGTCACCAGTGCAACATCAGTTACAGTCGTGCCAGCAGTTTTCGTCCCCACATGATCAAGCACAAGGGGCAAAGGAAATTACTGCTTTTAGGGTTTTACGATTAAAGGTTTTTATCAATTACAATTGGGGCATTTAGCAGACGCTTTTATCCAAAGCGACTTACATAGGTTAATACACACCAACGGCAGAGTCAACCATGCAAGGTGTCAGGAGCTGTTAGGGTTAAGTGTCTGGCTCAGGGACTCGTCAACACCCAGCTAGGAGGAGCTGGGGATCAAACTAGCAACCTTTCGGTTACAAGACGACAACTGCTCTACCCCGTGAGCTAAACCAACGACGTCTTTAATCTTATCAAGATTAATTTAAGCAAGATTAAAGACGCTTTCCAGATATTTGCTATTTGTAAAACTAAACTTATTATTGTTAAAAATTGCTCTCTGTGAATTTCTTATTTTTTGGACATTTCGGATATCAAAATATTTGATTAAATTTTAAAGTATGATCATGGGAAGATACAGGCAGCAAAGATACCAAACATACATTCATTAGAAGATGGCTTTACATGTTTCTTATTGGGAAACTTTCACATCGTGGGTTAATTTAGGATTGGCCATGGCTGAAGTCAGGCACGGTGGGAGAGAACCAGTTAAATTGCAATACACTATGGGTCAAGTGGACATGGCTGCAAGACAGTTAAAGGAATCTACACAACGAAGAATTCAGTTGATCGCATGGCCTTAGTATTAGACTTAGTGGTTACAACATGGAATGCAAATGTAACCTATCTTAACAACTCTCAGTGAGAGGAAGGGAGGTATCTATAGGTCCAAGGAATTTAAATAGTTCCTTGTAAATTGACTAGTAATTATATAAACAAGGTTAATGTGTTTAATTGTATATTATAGTTATTAATATTTCCACGACACTGTCAGCTCATTCCCAAGTGTGCTAGACCTCTAGATCAGCGATTCCCCCCCCCGGTCTGTGGACCTGTTATGGCCGGGCCTTTAAATATTTCCAGAATGGGATAATAAAAAAAGATCTATTATTTAATATTATTTAATTTTTTTACGTCATATTTAATTACTTGGGCTATACGAGTCATGTCATTTCCTCCTAATACACATGAAATTGATCAATATGAAATTAAACCACTGTAAATTATGCTCTGTTAAGGCACTGTGTCTTTGCACTACTTTTGTTGACTGACTTTTCTTTTAACTTTCTTGTGTTTCTCTCACGTCTTAGACAGTAAATAATGTGGTTGATAATTTACGTAATTCAGGTAGATTTCACATTCCATCTTTAGAGATTATTTATAAATGATTAATTGCATATAAATATGCAGCTTGCCATGATAATTGCACTCAACAAAGAAAATGTCAATACTCTGGGTGTTCGGGGGTTTCTCCCCCGAGCAACTTTGAAAATCAGGGTGATGAACATGCAATTGTAACTTAGTTTGAGAAGGAGAGAAAATTCGTACTGTGACTCACGTCGGGCAGGTCTACTGCTGGCGCACCGTAATATTTCTCTTTCCTAGCCAGTATAACCTAGTTCAAGACCAAAACAAAGTACGACAGCTCAGCTGTCGCACGTCATAGCAATAAGTACGCTTGTTGTAAAAGCAGGCTTATGCATCTTTAAATTGTCAAATTAATGAAGTGCTCTATTAAGGTGATCATAACTCATCTGAGCCGTGCTTACATTGATATGCTTACATCTATATGTAGGCCTATATATATAGGCTATATATATCATCCTCAATAGTCTCTAGATCAATGTTTCTCAATATTTTTCTACAAACGTAACCCTTCTAAGATATTTTTATAATGCTTGTGAAGTACCCCCTTCACAAGCACTTTTTTTTGTACTGAAATGATTTCTGTACGTTCTCTTTAGCATGTGTCTGTGCTTCATTAAACTGTTTGCAAAATTCTCCCCACAAAAGAAACACAACGCCAGGGGATGGTGAAGCAAGCGGTGGATCCTATTAAAATATATTCTTCCTTAAAAAATATTTTTCACAGATTTTCCTTCTCCTTGTTTTCAGATGTATATTTCAACCACCACTGCTCAGGGTGAAAAAATATATGATATTTTGCCGTTTTATTTAGAATTACCCACTGCAGTACCCCAAAGTACCTCTAGGGGTAGGCGAACTCCCACTTGCACATCGATGTTGTTTTCCAGTAGTTACGGTAATACACCGGAAAAGGCCATTGGGTAATGTCGTTCTCTGATAAATCAACAGCATAAGGTTTATTTTGATGTCAGTAACTGTAACCTCTCGCCGGTATTCGAGTAAAATATGTCAAGAAACATGTCACCGTGCGGCTCAACTTTGCAAGAACAGCTTTCGTCCATAATGGAGGTACTTTCGAAAGCGGCTGTATCTGAAATTAGCCAGCTGTTCTCGGACGGATCAGCTACTCTTCAGTTACAAATAACTCAGAGCAGCAAAGAAAACCAAGTGCTGAGGATGAGGATGAAGGTGATGAGGAGTGAACTTTTTTCTCTGCGGCTTCAAACAAGATCGAATGCATCGCGTGCGGCGAGTCGTTTTCCCCTGAATCGAGCCAACCTCTGCAAACCACGGACTAAATCAATGGGAAATTGTGAGTTGAGTTCCGACTAATGGGTGGAAAACAGGTCAGTTCAGGGGGTACTATTAATTGTTACATTTGTAGTAAAAGGAAATAGTTATAATCAGGATCATAATTTACAATTAATGATTTATATCGGAGAAGCAGGTTATTTCACAGCACATGCCTAATATAAATGGACGAATTCCCATTTCCTGAACTCTGAAAAGGCTTTGATGTAATGTATTCTTCCTCATCATCATCATCAGGCCTGAAGCCCCTGATTGACCACAAGGCTGTTGGACATTCCCCTTTTTATTCACCATCCAAAAGTGAGGCTTCGTCAGTTATAAGTCCAGCAGAGGTAGGCACAACATACACATAGAAAGCACACACCATCATGATTCAATGGGGGTTGACTACCCTGCTGTGCAAATGCAAGAATGTGTCTTGTGTGTTTCCCTCTTTACGACAAGCAGGAGACCCCTGACATAATTTCAATCAAGATTGAAGAGGATATCAGTAGATGCAGGCCAGACGGTGAGTCATACATATTGCAGCATAGAGTTGGCTACTAGATTCTACCTACCCTAAAAGGCGCATCATGACCAGAGCCCTGATAAAACACAAGTAAAACTTGGGAGTTGCATTTCAAAGATGGAAACAGTCAAGAGCCAAGAAGGGCTTCAAGCAGGATGCCACATAACTGGTTATCAGTTGGTTCCAGTCATACAGTGGTAAGAACATGTTTATGCACCCATGTGAAAGTATACTAAAAAATCCTCTTTTGGAAATCGATCTTAATGCCTTATTTAAAATGAGGAAAAATCCAACCTTTTAGGCCACCAATTTTCTTTGTGAATGAGTAATGTATCGTAAATAAATAAATGTTCTTCATTGAAATACAGGGTGCATAAACATAGGAACCCCTATGATAAATTCCCATAGAGGCAGGCAGATTATTTTTTTTAAGGGGCATTTATTTCATGGATCCAGGAGAGGATGATGTGGGGCTATTTTAATTCCAAAGGTAGGAGACTTAATCAGAACGCATAGTATCCTGGATCGATTAAATAAATGGCTTTGTTTCCCCTCTTAGATGTTTTTTTTATTTTTTTTAAACCTTTCTATTTTTAACAAAACTGCTTAGGTAGGTTATTTCGCTTACCCCAAAATTTTATGTTTTTATTCTCCTTGTGTTTTTTAATCTGTAGCCCTTTTAGATCTTTGGACGAAAAGGACAGTATAAATAAAATGTATAATTATTATTATCATTCTCAAACATAAATAAATGTAAAACTAGAAAAAATGTAAATGTTAGATCATCAGCCTACAGGGAATGGCCTGTTGTCTCTTGTCATTGTCAATATACAATAATTGTCTCGCATGTAATGTTGTAAAGCTTATTTTGCACTGGTGTTCGTTCAGTGACCTCGTGCTGGAGGAGACGTCTCTCTCCGAAACTGTGAATTTGTGTCTGCAGTACGTATTTTAAGCCCTCTGTGTCAGTGTTACAAATTGTATTTTTTAATAGTTCTGTCAACTTGTACAAAGTACAGTTTTGTTCAAATAATTACTTTCGGTTTTTGTTCTTCCTCTCTGCAGAAGACTGTGATGCCTTTGGAGACCGCAGCACGACAAGCGCAGCCACCTCGGAGAGTCTGCCTGTGGACATCCCTGGCTCCTCCCATGTGTCCAGTCAAAACGCAGAGCTGCGGATCCTGAGTGTCTTTGGACAAGGTGGGGGGAAACTGGTGGTGGAAGGCCATGACACCCTCTTCACCGCTTCCGAAGTGGAGGCCCTGAACTCGCTGTCTGCGGACTGCAGCGTGGCCCAGAGCCTGGACTGTAGTGAGCGGTTGGATTGCCGCAAGGAGCTTGCTGTGCAGGTTGAATATTCCCCTTCTCATTTACCATCCAAAAGTGAGGCTTACTCTGTTACAACTTCAGCACATACCATAGAGAGCATACACCTTTTATGATTCAATTTGTCGTTCGTGGGGATTGACAACTTCTCTGTGCAAATGCAAGAATATGTCGTGTGTGTGTGTGTCCCTCTTAATGTGGAAAGCAGGAGACCGCAGACACCATTTTGATCAAGGAGGAAGAGGATATTGGTGGATGCATACCCCCTTTAGGTAAGTAATACCCATTGCAGCCATGCAAGCAACAGACATGCAAACGGCATGCTTTCATCAATTTTGGGGACCTGTGTGGTTCGTGCACATCCGAAGATTTTTCTTTTGGGGGGGGGGTGTGGGGAAAAACGGTCTGTCTAGTTACTGGACCAGATGAAATGAGACGGAGAGGTAATAAAGTCTGTCGGCACGAGGACCTTGGATTTATTAAGTAAAGTGGCAATGGTTATACAGAGTCATAAAGCGTGAGAGATCGAATATGTCTAAGTCCCTAATCAGCGCTGATGGTTCGTCCAGAGCTTCGCCTCCGTGGAAGGTCTGCTTCAGAAGAAGATCAAGAGTCTCTGTGTGATACAGTCTTATGCTGTATCCTCCTCTTGATGAGGTGTGTGCGTTTGAGATGTGTGTGGTTCTGTGTGTTTTTGCTTGACCTTGGCTCCCAGGCCCTAGTATATGCCTGTGTATCTTCTTGTGTTCTTCCTAACGGGGGAGAGCTTCAAAGTGTCTCCTGTGTGATAAATTAATGTGGCTCTCCCGTTCTTGAGGATGACTGGTGCATTGTCTGAGTGTCTACCATTTGCCTGCTTGGGAAATGGGGCCTTGGCTCTGGCCTTGACCTGACTATATTATCATGTTTGTGTTATGTGTTAAAAGTTGACTATATTGTAATGTGACTGCCATGTGATGTGCTCATCAGGCTAGGGTAGGAGTTAGCTATATTTGTAATGTACATGTGATGTACTCAGCAGGTTATTTTTCCCAACAGGGGGGGGGGGGGGGGGGGTCGATTGGTGCCCGAGTAATCTAATATCTCTGGCACTTCCACAACAAGTAAAGACTCGTAGTAGGGGATATCTCGGCCATGGTTGAGAGGAATTGGGGGAAAGGAACTTTGGCCTTGATACTCTAAAGTCCATGAACTGCGACATGGAGAGAAAAAAGGGTTTGCACTCCGGGAGATGATCTGCCGGACTTGCCACCGAGCTCCCCGCGCCAGAGCTGCCGGACTGCCGCCGAGACCTACCCCTGCTTCGGCGGAAGTGCAGCAACTGTCGAAGCCGTCCGGCCGCCGCCGGCAGAGAAAGGGATTGTACTCCCGGAGCTTAGCTGCAGGGCTGCCGCCGAGTTCCCCCCGCAGGAGCTGCTCGTCCGCTGGTCCACAAAATCTTAGCTATGCTCTGATTGGAGGGGTGTGGGGAGGTGGGAGGTAATATTCAACTTTGCCCCCTTCCTACGTAGGAGGGGGTGCCGAAACTGACTCGCTCATTTGGTAACTGTAAGCGGGGTACTTTTTTCAAAGTTTGTATGCGTGTGGGTTCACCAGAGACCCAAAACAATACCCCAAATCCCAGGAAAAGGGTTGTTTTCATAATATGTCCCCTTTAAGTAACTTGCCCAACACTGCTACTAACCATGTTAATAGTGTTGTAAATAAACTTCCAAACCTTTTGGGTGTCTTATTTGTAAGGTGCAAAGTAAATAGTTGCAAGGAAAAGTGATGCCCTTGCCGTCTCCGTCCGTCTCCTGTGGGTCTACGGACAGTGACCTTTCCATCACTGCCAATCACCTGCTATATATACTATATATAATTTCCTATTTATTGAAGCATATAGCACAGGCCTTCTCATGTTATTAGGATATTACGCCGTCATATTTTTTTCTGACTTCGGGTAGCTCTCTCTTTTTTGTCATACATGTTTGCACCCCTGAAGCAAGCAAATGACCTGGATCCACTGAGAATTTACTTGATTCTTCCTGCGCTCTTTTGAAACGACCAGATCCCTGCTAAAACCAAGTAAAACCTGAGAGAATTCAAAGAATGTAACACCTTAGAGCCTAGAAGGTTATCAAGGTGGATGCTACATGTGCTGTTTTGTGATTTTCAAACAATAAATAAATTAAGTATGTGTAAATGTTAGCTGATCAACTTACAGGTAGCCCTTTCACACATGCACTGTAAGCCGGACATCCTCCGGATTACACCCTGAGGGGCAGTATGTGGGAACGCAAATGCCAGAATCTGTTCCTCTGGAGTTTACCCACCCATGCCCCTTGTGTAAAGGAGAGCTGTAGAATTTATAACGAGCGAGAGGGCGTGTTGTTGACTGCAGTACACCTCTAAACACTTGATGTTAAGTGTGTACAAAGTACATACTGTATCCTTTTGTGCAAATGATGAATTAATAAAATTACTTTGTCTTTGTTTTCATCTCTGCAGAAGACTGCAATGACATGAGAGAGTGCAGCACACATCGCAGCGCCACCTCGGATAGTCTGCCTCCTGACGACCCTGGCTCCTCCCACATGTCCCGTCACAACGGGGAGCTGCGGATCCTGAGTGTCCACGGACATGGGGTGGGCCAACTGATGGTGGACCGCCATGACACCCTCTTCAGCGCGTCCGAGGTCGAGGCCCTCAGCTCTCTGTCCGTGGACCACAGTGTGGCCAAGATCCCGGATTGCGGCGAGAGGCTCGTCCACTGTGAGGAGCTGACTGGGCATCGGGGCGGCCGCAAGGGCCGGCCCTGTGTCTTGTGTGGCAAGGTTTTTCCCAACGATTCCAAGATGACCATCCACATGCGTACCCACAGCAGCGAGAAGCGCCACAGGTGCGACCAATGCATGAAGCGCTTCAGACGGAGCTACGACCTGAAGATCCACATGATGATTCACTCCGGGGAGATGCCCTACAAGTGTGACCAATGCATGAAGGGCTTCAGACGGAGCTGCGACCTGAAGATCCACATGTGGATTCACTCCGGGGAGAGGCCCTACAATTGTGACCGATGCATGAAGGGCTTCAGACGGAGCTACGACCTGAAGATCCACATGAGGATTCACTTCAGGGAGAAGCCCTACAAGTGTGACCAATGCATCAAGGGCTTCAGACGGAGCTGCGACCTGAAGAACCACATGAGGACTCACTCCGGGGAGACGCCCTAAGGTGTGACCAATGCATGATGGGGTTCTGCCGGAGCTCCAGCCTGAAGATCCACATGAGGATTCAATCCAGGGAGAAGCCCTGCGTTTGCCACCACTGCAACATCAGCTACAGTCGTGCCAGCAGTTTGCGTCGACACATGATCAAGAACAAGGGTAAAGGGGTGCTTTGACATGGGGCAACAGGATGCTTCTATTGAATTTGACACCTTTATCCTGTATGTGATGAAATTACTGATTTAACGTTTTTTATCACAATTAGTTTTTTTCAATTGCTTGAACACATTTTGCAAAATTTGGCTCATTGTGTCAAAACTCAACACACAAGCAAATAAGACACAACACTGGGAAATAAACCATTTACATCTATGTCAAATTGAAACTCGGCTATCGAAACCTAACAATTCTTTGTAAAAATGTCACTCTGATGACAAAATGATACACACTTGCATCATATGAACACACTTTCAGATCAGCAGGAACACACTGGTCTACTTTATATAAAACACTGCAGTCTTTCATGTTCACTGTTTTTATTCAGTTCCACAGAGGGCACGTTTTCACCACAACCAAAGGATCAAATACTAAATACTGTACATTGCAGTACTGTACATTACAGTGCAGTAAATACAGTTTGAGCAAAAATAAAACCAAAATAAACCCTACTGTTCTGTAAACACAGAAAAACATGGCAATTGTGCGTGGGTGGGCTTATGGATCCTGCCGTCTGTTGGGGTCTGGCCATAGGATCTCATCAACATCACAAGCAATGTTTTCTCCTGCTAAGCATCGGGGAAAATATTGCCTTGTGTGCCGAATCCATCCATGGATTGACCCTATGTCGATGTCTCTGCAGGCCTGTTCCATTGCCTGCAGAAGAAGCATGCGAGCATGAGGTTGGCGGTCATATACGCGCCATCTCCAAGCCGAAAAACATTCTTCCATGGGGTTTAGAAATGGTGTGTAAGGGGGCAAGTATAGGACTTAAAATTGATGATGGTTGGTGAACCAGTTGCCGACCACAGCAGCCCGATGGAAACTACAGTAACATTATCCCAGACAACAACAAACCTGGGCTGCTCTGGTCTGTCCTGTACAGCTGCATCGTGAGGTGCATCCAGAAAAGTTATATGTTCGGTATTGAAGGGACCTAGTTTTGCTTGATGGTGCAGTAGCCCTTGAAGGCTTATGGCAGCACACAATGAGATATTTCCCCCGGGCTGCCCCGGGACTTGCACAATTGCCCTTTGGCCAATTATGTTACGACCCCGTCGTCTTGTTTTGCTGAGGTTGAATCCATCCTCATCAATGTGCAGCTCCATCCATCTCCAAGATGCTCTGTAACAAAACAAAATACATGTAATACATATTTTGGATGGCATTACTCAAAACACTCAACTTCAGTACTACACATACAGAACCCCCACCCCATCAAACAGGTACCTGGTACTCTCTGAATGTATCTATGTGGTACTGATGCAATAGCACATATTCAGCTGTAACTGGATGACACCAATACTGTATTGTAAATGTAAAGGACTGTAACACTTAACTGTACATATTCACGTCGAAGTCCTTTCACCCTGACACTCTTCCTCTCAAATGGGACCCTGTACAATTGCAGCATGGTAATTTGGTGCTTTACCAAGATGCGTCTGATAGTGGAAAAGCTTTCTTGCTCTATGTTATTGAATCTATCTGCAGGTATTTGTTGCTGTAGTTGGTTGAGACGGATTGTTTGCTCTGACCAGGTCCATAATGGCAAGTTCCTGCTGTTGGGTGAACAGGCGTTGGCATCCGCCCCCAGAAGGTCTTCTAGTCATTCTATAGAAAAAAGCAACCACGAAATGTTACTGTATTGGTTTTGCTTCTTTTTTACAGTACTGTACTGTACTTTACTGTATATATACCATAGAAAGTACTGAAACATCTCAATGTAGGTAATCACAGTATGTCATAAAACTAACACTTTCGTTCAAAAAGGAGCATTAGCCACCCTGCAATACAGTACATGTGATATGGTACAGTACTGAAAATACTCTAGATACACTCAGAGTATAAAGTAGAGAGTGGAATACATACCTGTTTTCCAGTCTGAATGTCCTTATTATGAATGAAACTGTGAAACGGCTTGGATTAGGGTTGAGACTCTGCCCAGCTTCCCTCATAGTCAGACCATGGCTTATGACATGGTCCACAAAAGTTGCTTTTATGTCATCGGAAATAATGTTCTGTGCACGGCCTCATCCACCACGTCCTCCTCTATGTCTCTGTCCTCCTCTTCCTCCTCTTCCTCTTAGTTCAAATGCAAATTATTAGCTTTTCAATTAGAGAGGATGGGCGGTGTCTCTAGGTCCAAGGAGAATGTATAGAAATTCCTTAAATTGACTAATTGATGCTGCGATGTGGGAGGGAGGAGTGGGGACATTAAACTGAATCAAGCATCAGACATATACATATTTAACCAGTGACCATTTTTAGTTGATACTTGCTGCAAGTATTATATAATGCTATCCATGCAGACAAACTATAGAAGGGAAGACATCAACATTTTGGTTTAAAATAGTCATTTTGACCTGTTTTAGTCTGCTGCCATGAGAACCTTTGAGAGTGAATGTTTCTTTGCCCCATCTCACATATTATACTCTTAGAACATTAATGTTTGATTTAGTGTTTGTTTTAATTTATATCAGGCAGTTGGTATAAATGTAATGGTTGATCATATTATCAACCATTCAAATATTAATATCAGGGAGTCAATGTCTGATGCTCTTTGTTTTTAATATTTAAAAGTCCATTTCATGCATGGTAACTAATACACTCGGTAGAAAGATTGTTTACGCTAGGATCTTCCAAGAGTAAGGGAAAGGGAACAGTGAATGAATTTATAACACGTGATTAAAATAAACGTATGATATGTGATGGCATGCGTTTCCTCATAACACTTAAAATAATCAGTACCGTATCTCCATAGCATCTCAACATAGCTGGAACATGACCCCATAGCAACACAACTCCATAGGTACATCCCTCCAAAGCAACAAAATGCTGTGGCAACTCCACAACAACACCCACCAACAAGTCCACAGAAACATAAAAACCACAGCAACATAAGTCAGGTTAATGTCTAGTAGGTGTTTCATCAGTTATGTGTTATCCATCTCCACTGCCCCCGCTGTCCAGGAAGGCCAAGGGGCGGACCTTCATGGCGGTGTGTCTGAGAGAGTACCACAGGCCCCTCCAGGTCCCCCACACCACGCCGTTGTCGTTCGTTCCCTTGTACTCTCCACCACGGTAGAACCTTCCGTTGAGGTTGGCTGTGTGGCATCTGAGGACCACAGATTAGAGGCACGGGATCATAGGGAGGACAGAGGACATACTGTGGGGTGAGCAGAGCTATCAGATAGCGTTAAGAGTGAAAACATCACCCACCTGTTGAACCACCAGCCACCCATGTTCTCTTTGGCACAGTTACCCTGCAGGAAGCGGTCATTGTCCTGTCAAAATGACCCAACGTTGATGTTATTGTCAACAATGTTGGTGGCTATATTGCTCTTTGTCCATTAATACCGCTGAGAACACAGAACTGCTCTGGAGGTAGGTTATCGTCTTCGTGTACCTGGTCCCTGGTGGTAAACTGCATGCCATTGACGCAGGCGGACCACTGCTCCATCACGCCCCCTGCTGTCAGAGCATCGCCAGCACGCCCGCTGTACTGACCGTACTGCAGACGATAGCTATCCTGCATTAATTAAATTAAAGTAATTGGTCGTTTTATATAATACAAGTGGGAATTGCTTTCAGGTATTAGTCTTACAAACAAATATTTGTATTAGTTTTCAGGATTACTTTGACAGATTAGTACTTTCCACAAAGCAGGCCTACCATCAGCAAAACAATGTAATGTACCTCCTCATTAGCAATTCGGAAGTTCTGGTAGAAGGCATGATTGGTCTGGCCACTCCAGTCCGTGAGATCTATCTTTAGCAGGTTCTGCCCTTCACACGCAATAGGCCGACACAGAGACACACACACAAACACACACACACACACACACACACACACACACACACACACACACACACACACACACACACACACACACACACACACACACACACACACACACACACACACACACATCTGTTGGTTCTTCTAAACACAAACTTACTCTAAACATAGGCAGCTCCTTCTAAAGGTGTGATATTATGCCACCGGGTGTGAGTGACTGTGATTTACCATAACAAGCCGTGTGAAAATCGTCCTTTCCTTTGTTTTACTGACATCGCAAGTGAGAGTGTCCACCTATGTATGCTGGATAGATCATTCTACCAGCCTACCCAGTGGACTGTAGCAAATGTTGATTATCTATCCATCATACATCTAGGTGCCGTGGACGCCTCTACTTGCTACTAAAACAGTGACATCACAAGTCCGATTTTCAAACGGACCTTTAAAAAATCCTTTAAAATTATCTCATACTCTGGGGGTCTGGTGTAGTTGTTATTGTTTTTCAGAATCAGATTCAGGTCAAGATTTAAATTGAAGATTCCGAGCCCTCAAGATCGATCAAGTCAAAGAGGGGTGTGAATCTATTTAACTAATTCGCCTAATTGACCTTCATATGTAATAACGATTTTTATTAAATGTAGGCCTACCTCCCGAGAGCACGACATGAATGTGCTCGTTTCCAAGCCAGAATTCATCGTTCCATCTCTTGAAATCACCAAACCCGTCTCTGTAGTCCACCCAATCTCTGCAACATGCCCAGGAGAAACACAATGACATGTTGGAAGGGGAGGGGTTTTATGGGTTTTGGGTTGTTTAGTTAGAATATCTTGCACTCTGTATTGCTTTTTATCTCTTTTTAAATGACTTACCTCTAGGTAGGATAGGATAACAACCCAACCTATGAGTGTTAAATTGTTGTGTAGGAACCAACATGCAAAGGCTGTACCTGTCAAAGTCCACTCTGCCATGTCTTCTCCTCTGGAGCACGGTCCAGCCCCCTCCATCCTCCATGTCGCAATAGGCCAGGAACGGCTCCTGGTCAAGTTTGGGCCGGATCCGATAGAAGCCACTCGGTGGGCGGAGTCTGTCAAAAAGCTCAGAGCAGTCTGGAGACAAGGTGGACTAATGACTTCTTTGGGCTCTCATTCTTTGCCTTATGTGGAAATCAGTATTCCACAATAATACTTAATAATAATTATAATTCTGATAATAATAAATCTGATGACAATAATGCTGATAATAATAAAATATTGATACATGATTATTTTATCATTATTATTAAATGATAGTATATTTAATGAATGTTTGAGTAATTAAAAAAATATATAATATACAATATAATATTTTAAAAATATTTATTATATGTAAACAAATCCAATATCTTTCCCATTATCACCTTTGTCGTGGACAAGAACGCTGCCAGCAGGAGGCAGAAGAGGGTTCGGTGGTCCACGGTGGGGATTTGCTTGCTCCGTGCCGTTTGAGCGTTGGTCCAGCCCGGAAAGAGCCTGTCGGAAGGGCCGGATGTACTTGTGTCTCTTCAGGTGGTCGATCTGCCACGACCCGATCAGCACCTTGTTCTCCAGCTCTCGGACGCTGACTCTGAGCGCATCCATCTGCGACCAGCATTCCCTTAGCTTAAGGAGCAGTGGGACATAGAGTATAGGTCTATATTGGTAACTGATTTAACTTATGAACAACTCCAATCTATTTAAAAACCAACTGGTATTGTTGCCTATAATTTGAGATGTTACGCAGTAAAAAAAAAAAGATGTTTGGGCCAATAAGAACCAGAACAACATAATAAGATAGCCTACATACTGGGAACTGAGGCGTTGAGGTCAGAGATGGGCTGACCAGAGACAGAAGAAGCAGCAACAGCATGCTTGTCCGATCAACTTTAGATAGTCCTGTTGAATATCTGTGGGGAAAAAACATGTTCAATTTAATTCGAACATATTGCGTAATGCGTTTGAAAATATAGCATAAACGATTTTTGGACTGAAACAACGATACGTACCTTGGAGAGAGTGCAGGGCGCGTTCCTGTCCGTTCAGGGTCGGTCTTATTTATAGGTGGCTCGGTTCTGCATGGTCCGCATTATAACCTGTGCGTGTAGCTGACTTCAGATCCGTTTCGAAGTATTCTCCACTATAAATCATGCACGCTGGTGCGATCACAGGCTGTTCGAAGGGCAGGGTCGAAGAAATAAAAAGGGCCCCACTGCAGGACATCAGCCCCTATTATCAGCACGTAAATGACATTATATATATATATATATATATATATATATATATATATATATATATATATATATATATATATATATATATATATATATATATATATATATATATATATATAGATAACATTATTATCAGGCTATCCAGACCAAAACCACATCTCTATGATAAGAAAAAAAAGAGTTGACTATAAACCTTTAAGTCTTATCAAAGTGCCTGGGCGGCGTCCACGTTGTAGCGGAGACTACAACGTGGTAGTCTCCGCTACAATATCTCATGGGCACAGCATCTCATTTTCATATTTTTTTTTGTTCTGTTGCTAGGGCACTTCATCGTGTTTCCCCACTTTGAAGGGCATCTCAGGGGGCACTTAACTCGTTATTTTTCATCGGAAAGGCACCTGTATGGAACCTCAAGTTGATCCCTTATTTGTGGCTACATGTGGCTCCTTGTCTATTTTCTCCAACGGTGGGGTATGATAAGAACCCTTCCCGCATTCTCACAAGTCTAGGGACAACCTACACAGCGCTGCATCAAATTGTTCCACTGGAGGCCTAGTCGTCCATCAGTAGAGCACCCAATGGACACTTCCTCATGTATCCTATGCCCTTTCCGTGGTTTCTTCTCACCTGTAGGGGTAGGCCTACCTGTTACAGCACTGCACGAGTGCCCTCCTACAGGTTGGGAAAACATGGCATTGAAGGGACGGCATTGAGGGCCCTTCCTCTCGTTTTCAATCCTTGGGGATGCTTTTTCAACCAAGGGGCCAAATGGTATGTCACACAGAACCATATGGGAAGTCACCCTAGCCCCCCCTAACCCTCCCAACACAAAAATAATAATAATCTTTAACAGTGCAATATTATCATTTTAAATGTAATAATATTGTAGGCTTAAAGGTTCAGCAAAAGGCAAATAAATAAAAAAATCAATAAGCAGCCAGCAACTATTGGAATAAGTCTGTTCAGTTTGGGACAGGCCAGTCTGATTATTAAAACCAGATGTGGACGGGAAAAGAAAGGTGCGCAAAGAGAGGGAAGCTACGAAACTAGTGTCGTCCAGTGTTGGTCCAAAGACGATCTAACCCCAGTCTGCCGGCACCAAATCGCACGTCAAAGCGCTACAAACACATTCGGGAAAGCGATAAAATAGGAAGGGCTTAGCAACAATTTGCGGTTCAGGAAGTTCGAAACCGCTACGTTTGCAAAACGGCAAGGGAGTAGAGAGGATAGATGGAAAAAAAACTACCCGGTTAACCCTTGAACTGCGCTCCTCTTGTCCTTTTCTGCACAATAAGTCACAAGACCTACCTCCTTTAATATCGCGGACGACGTGGAGGTGTCAGGCTGGACGGTTGTTCTAGGAGTTCGTCTCCGGTTTAGTGTTTTGTTGTAGATCCTCTTAACTGCATTAAAGGTACAAACGGACAGAGAAAGTTTGACAAGATAAGGTTGGTGACGTTTTGTTTATTTTCACAGTTAAACTGTGAGGATTTCATTCATTCACCTAAATCGATTTCATTTTGATCATAAAGTGATGTATGCTTGACGTGCCCGCGTCAAACTAATGCTAATTGTTTTGTTTATGCAACACGGGTGAAGATATGATCTTCTTGTATTTGCACTCACACCGGTGCTCCGATCTTTTATCAATTGTCATGAATGAAGCAGTCTTTCAGCTGACATCCCACACAGCCTTGAGTAGACCATGACCTCCGTGCACTTCAGCCCTGGGCTGCAACCTTCCGATGCCAATGGGTAAGAAGATAATAATACATTTAATTTAGAGGCGCCTTTCAAGACACCCAAGGTCAAAGATCAGCTGCGACTCAACCAGCAAACCACCAGCCTTAATAGATGGACTGTTGCCTTATTCTTTTAGTTGCACAACTGCTACAGATGTACCGACAGGGACCTCTTATTACAAATGCATGTCAACAAACAATATTACGGGTATTTTTTGTTCTATTAACTGTCTGTGTGTTTGGGTCTGTCTGTAAACAACAGGGCAGTTGACAAGATGGAGAACGCTAAAGTGGAAATTGAGGATGGAAAGGACTTCCAAAAGGAAGAAGATACTCTGTGCAAGTGAGTTGTTGGCTACCAAGCCAGCCTGTTTTTTGTATCTATTCAGTATTTAGTCATGTAGCAGATGACTTGCGTTGATTTCAGTTACACCTCCGGGCATGATCATGCTTAATGACGCCTATTAGGCTGTAGACAATAAAGTTCAGACCCAGAATCATTAGGTTCTATGTACTACCCTCTCGCCTCTGCTTAACATTTACTCCTCTTCCGTCTCCGCAGCAAGATCAGGACGATGATAGCGCCATTCGTTATGTCCTTCGGGTTTCGGTAAGCACGAGACAAGACTCAAAACGGGATCATGGCAATTTTTAATATTAAAAATGATGATGATAAAGCTCAGAACATGATACAAGCAATGACTGTAAAAAAACAAATCAAAAAAGTAGAAAAAGCCCAGAAACAATCAGACGAAATGAATGGCATGCATTTAATGTGTGTGTGTGTGTGTGTGTGTGTGTGTGTGTGTGTGTGTGTGTGTGTGTGTGTGTGTGTGTGTGTGTGTGTGTGTGTGTGTGTGTGTGTGTGTGTGTGTGTTTATGTGTGGCTCGGGCATATGTGTGCGTGTGTGTGCTCGTGCGAATTTGCATGTGTGTGTGTGTGTGTGTGTGTGTGCTGCTGCGCATGTATCCGTGTGTCCGTAGTATATTTGGCGCGGTTCTCATCGTGTTTGACATAGTGCTGGTGAGCGTGGACTTCAGCCTGAAGAAAGAGAGCCCGGCCAAAGATGTGCTGCAAAGCCTGTCCCTCGTCATCTCCATCTTCTTCCTGGTGGACGTCCTCCTCCGTGTCTACGTGGAAGGGTACGGGAGGGAGGTGGAGGGAGATGATGCAGGAGATAACCCTGTGCATGCAGTTGCAGTTGTTTGTTTGCATGTTATTTCCATGAGAGATGGTCGGGCGCATTGTACGTGAGTGAAAACGGGACCTTCTGTTATAGCTGTGCGTGCAAAGCAGCTATGTCTGTGCAATTGTGTGAGTGCGGATGTGGCTGTGTGGGTGTGGGTTCTTTCCACACGTATGTGCCAATACAGTGTGTCTGAAGGGCAGAAATGTGTATGATCCAGAGAATGAGTCAAATGCACAGAATGAGCTCATTCTGCTGTGTCATTAAAAGGAAGACGTGAACAGG
Source organism: Gadus morhua (assembly GCF_902167405.1). Classification (NCBI taxonomy): domain Eukaryota; kingdom Metazoa; phylum Chordata; class Actinopteri; order Gadiformes; family Gadidae; genus Gadus; species Gadus morhua. Next base: position 24,486,988 of record NC_044054.1, on the reverse strand, counting down.
AAGTCGAACAGGAAGTGTAGTGGGGATACACTGGACTCGCTATCTCTCTCTCTCTCTCTCTCTCTCTGTCTGTATGTCTCTCTGTCTAGAAACTCTGGTGAGATCATCATGACCCAGCAGTGGTGTCATGAGAATGCAGTGGTCCCCATGTTGGGTATCCTGTGTTTCAGCTGCATGTAAAACATACTCCCTGTTGTGTTTCATCAGGTTCAAGGTGTATTTCAGCTCCAAACTGAACATCATTGACGCCTTTATTGTGGTGATCACCCTGGGGGTGTCCATAATCTACACCATTTTAGACATTATTGGCGACCGCAACGATCACAGGTACACTTGTTTGTTCTGATTCTGCCAGCCTCTGCTGCCTCCGTTCCCTCCGTTCCATCCGTTCCCTAGTCCTGATGTAGATTTTGTTTGTTTGAGTGTGTTGGTTACCACAACCGGGATGTTCTCGTAGGGGAGGGGTTGGATGAGGATAGTTCAAACTTTTAAATGGTTGATAGTTTAGGGAGGTTTACTGGGGAAGACTTTTAGTTTGAGCACCTGCAGGTGGATGACAAGTCTAAAGATGACAAGCTCAATTTAGTGAGTTGAGTTTCTTTATTTTGAAGAACACAGATGAAATGGCTTTGATCAATCCTAAAGATTTATCAAAGTAATCCTAACTGCAGTGCAAACCATGTTTTCACTTCCGTAGGATTGAGGCGTGCTTGAGTGTTTGTGTTTGACCACCTGTTTGTTTGCCCAGGGGGCCCAAAGGGCTGTTATTCCTGCGCATTCTGAGGATCATCATCCTGATCAGGGTGTTCCGGCTGGTGTCCCAGAGGAAGGAGCTGGAGAAGGTCACCCGGAGGATGGTGAGGTTGTCTCCATGATAACACACTATGGAGACCCAGAAAGAGTGTGTGTGTGTGTGTGTGTGTGTGTGTGTGTGTGTGTGTGTGTGTGTGTGTGTGTGTGTGTGTGTGTGTGTGTGTGTGTGTGTGTGTGTGTGTGTGTGTGTGTGTTGCTAAATCTCTGTTTTGATCAGGTCTCGGAGAACAAGCGACGCTATCGTAAGGATGGGTTTGACCTTGACCTGACCTATGTCACGGGTAGGTGCAGCAGCGTTCCCGCAAATAAATAACAGGACTTGATACAGGACTGGGTTTTGTTTTGTGTTGCTCAGAAAAGGAACCGAGGTTCCTCTCTCTCTCCATCCACAGATCGTGTGATTGCCATGTCTTTCCCTTCCTCTGGGAAACAATCCTTCTATAGGAACCCCATACAGGTAAGGGGACACATACACACACACACACACACACAGACACGCGCGCACGCACGCACACACACACTATCTCTGTAATTGTGTAAGTTTGTCAAACATTAATGGGCCCCTAGCTTACCACAAGGTAAATGTTGATTAGCCATTACAAAATCACAAGTGAGCTTCCACCCAGATGAATGATGGATAGATCAGCCTTTCAGTTGGCACAGTCCAACAGGTAGACCGGCACTTAATGTATTTGTCGTAGATCTAGATGGCCACTCCCACTGTCACTGTCACTACTGGGTTGATTTTGAAATGGCTTGTTATTGCTCATTAACCTCCCACTTGGTGGTATACCAAGGCCCTTTTTTTTTTTTATAAGTATGACCAAAGATCGGGAAGCAAGGAAGGCAGACATAAATGCACCTTTCTCTCTTCATATCAGGAGGTGGCGAAGTTCCTGGACACCAAACATGAAGACCACTACAGAGTGTACAACCTCTGCAGTGAGTTTCCATCTGGCTGCACCTGGTTCATGTCTGTTGTCATGTGTGTTCTCTATGGCTGTAGCCATTCGATTGTCCCGCTCTGTCCCCAGGTGAGAAGGGCTACGACCCGCAGTTCTTCCACTACCGGGTCGAGAGAGTGTTCATCGACGACCACAATGTTCCCTCTCTGGAGTAAGTCTGTGGGTGTGGGTGTCCTTTCTGTTTAACGCAGGTTACCAAAGCTCATATGCAAACACATTTGTATTTGAGGATACTCAATAACTTTCATTTTAGCAGAGTGAATTGAGATATATGTCATTGAGGAGCAGGTAGCGGCCATGCATCTAGCTCCATGATGCCAACAGACGGAGGCCAAAGTCATTCGGAAATCGAATCCAGTACCTTTTTGGGGCTGGGTTAGACTGCCAGACCTCCACTCAAAGATGTTGCTCTTAATTTTGCCCGTCCACCACTTGGCTTCATGGTGCTTCCGATGGCTTGTCCTTCACGTCTCAGAGACATGCTGAAGTTCACCGCAGACGTGAGGGAGTGGATGGCTGCTGACTCCAGGAACATCATCGCTATTCACTGCAAAGGAGGGAAAGGTAACCTCAATGAAACCTCGTAAACCGTTCTCGCTCACCAAGTCGATTGTGTGCAAAACCACCGTGTCCATGTGGACGCGCCGCTAGAAGTCGTTGGCTTTCGACTGGTCTGGAGCTGTAGATGAGTCACAATGCCGCTTCTGGAATTTTAACAGGGCGCACGGGAACTCTGGTGTGCACGTGGCTGATTGACAGTGACCAGTTTGAGAGTGCACAGGTAGGTCACTTTTTTATATATATGCTAAGGCCCAATCCCATTTCTACCCCTTACCCCTTCACCTTACCCCTCCCCCTTGTTTTGAAGGGGAGGGGGAAGAAGGGGAAGGGGGAAGAACTGTTGAAGATTTAGGCCCAATCCCATTTCTACCCCTTACCCCTTCCCCTTACCCCTTCAAAACAAGGGGGAGGGGGGAAGGGGTAGAAATGGGATTGGGCCTAAATCTTCAACAGTTCCACCATGGCACAACATACCATAAAGTCTGGTCATAAAAGCCAGGTCAACGAGTCGACCCTGACTGCCACTGGTTCTTCCCTCGCTGCCCCAGGAGAGCCTGGACTACTTTGGGGAACGGAGGACGGACAGGAGCCAGAGTTCCAAGTTCCAAGGCGTAGAGACTCCCTCGCAGGTGAGGTCAGGAGCCGTCCATGTGAACAGCGCCTCCCAAGGGCACCATGGCGTTCAATGAGGTCATTAATGAATGGCCGCACATAAATGTGCAAAGTCAAATGGATGTGGACAAGGGATTTGGGCCATGGTTATTAGGTTAGGGGTGGTGAGTTATGGAGATCGATCGGGGTATAATAAGGGGGTTAGGGTTAATGGATAAGGGTTGGTGGTTAAGGTTACTTGGTTAAGTGGATTAGGGTCAGTGGGCTTAGGTGGGTGCTGGTTAATGGGCTAAGTTTGCAAGGTTAGTGGGCTTGGGTTTAGGGGATGAAGGTTGGTAGGTTATGCTGAGGGGATAGGTTTCGGTTGTTAGTCGGTCTTAGTCAAGTTTTCTTCTCACACATGTGTATTACTTCTCATGTGAAACATCAGAGCCGGTATGTAGGCTATTACGAGGTGATGAAGAACAAGTTCGACAGACAGCTTCCTCCTCCTCAGAGACTCAAGATGAAGAGCATCCGCATTCACTCCATAGCAGGTACAGAGTCACATTTTTATTTTCCCATTTTATTTTCCCACAACACTTTTTGTCGTCCAAATCCATTTGAAGATAATGGAATGGGCTGGTGCACAGGAAGGTGAAGGGTTGTGTTGGGCCCTGTCTCTACTTAGGTGTGGGACGAGGTGATGGCAGTGACCTTAGGGTGAAGGTCATTCTAAAGAAGGAGCTGGTGTTTAAGTGCGTGTGTGCCAAACAGGAAGGCTGCACTGTAAGTATCAAGTGGTTTGTACTTCATCCTTGAGATAATACTAAAATAGTATCGTACTTTTTTGGGTTTTACCAGACGCTGCATGTGTCCCCCCAGGTGTTTCCTGACGTAGGCAGCAACAGTGTGGTCATAAGTCTGCAGGAGGGCCCTTTGGTGGATGGCGATGTTAAAGTCATGTTTGAATCTAGTGCTGTGAGTGTTATCATCTTATGCTGGTGAACTGCACCTGGGGCCGTGTTCCCATTGCCTTATTTAATGAACGATAGATTGTATGATATTTAAGGAATAAGTATAGGGGGAATTCATTCTTATTTTGGGCCAGGACTCAAGCGGCGTGACGTATGGGTTGCATAAACAAGCCAACACGAAATGTCACCCAATGACATTTAATTGCATAAAGAAGCTGTATGTGCTTTCAATCCATTGGATGAATGCATTGAAAGCCACTATGCATCATACCATATAGTCTGTATATCAGCATCAGTTCTACACTCCTTTTACAGGTCTTGTGCGCCAAATTCTGCACTATATAAGGGATCAAGATTTATGCACTCAATCTTTCAACCGCACTACAAAATACTTAAGCCCTACAGCGTGCAATACTGGACCAATTCAAACCCTGCAGGGGTCTTTGTGGACTTATCTAATCATCCTGAGTGTACGTCTAACGAGTGTGCGCTATCCATCCCTAGGGTCTGCCTAAAGGATATGAAGACTGCCCCTTCTACTTCTGGTTCAACACCTCCTTTGTAGAAAATAACAAGTTTGTATCTTCCACATCTCTATTTGCATGTTTTTCAATCAATTGTTCTGTGTTCTAAGTGAAAATAACAATAAAGCGTGCTTATTTTATAAATAAGTGTAAATTACCTAAATGTTGAATGTCAATTTCACCGTTACTCGTCATTGACCATAAGAAGCTAACCCCTCGTCTGTAGGAAGCAGAAACTGAACTAAACGAAAATACAAGTGAAGGAGGCATGACTTTCTTCCAACGCCTGTCTGATTGTACCCAGGTTGTACCTTTCCAGGGAGGAGTTGGACAACCCTCACAAGGCCAAGACCTGGGCCCTCTACAAGGAAGACTTTGGCGTCACACTGCTCTTCTCAGAGTCTGAATAACAAGGTGTTCTCTCCAACACAAGAACTGTCTCTAGTTTGGATCCAGAGTCGTCTACCCCCATGAAGTATGGATGTGCACTGTTATGCTTGCAATCAAAGCAAAATTAAAGTATACTAGAATTTTTTTGTAATTAAATCCAAATATATTGTATGCTAAAACAAGTAGTGTCATTGAGAAGATATGTAAAAGACCACTTTGAAGCACTGTACATTTACTTGTCCAAAGACTAAAGTAAAATGTAATAGCCTCAGTGACTACTTGACTGATTTGTGTGCATTGGTCTTGTGAATCTTCAATAACCCGAGTGAAAAATATGATATTGCTTTATTTATTTATTATTGCAATAAAAATAACTGCTTTAATACAGTAAGCATCATGTTCGACATTCATTTTATCATAATTCCACGGCACTTCTGGCTCAAACATTTTTACTGATACAAGTTCATAGAATCAACCCATACATTAAATACTAGATTAAAGTGCAGGAAAGGGGAAAATGAAACATTGGCGTGAAAGGTGCTTTTCCGAAGACCATCTTGTGTATTTGGCTAACCATTTTCAAACTGGGTTGTAGAAAGGAAGGCCAATTTGCAGTAAAACAGACCCAAACCCGGTCCCACAAAGCAGCAGCAGGGGCTTTAAGACCCCGGCCGGCCTCCATACAGCTGTCAAAGTCACTACCCAAGTTCAAGGTCTGGAAGATGAGTCCCATAAAACAGAACCAGTCTATACGAGGTGCCTTACAGCAAGCAGAACATTTTATTCTGCTTCCTAGCATCATGCAAGACATGTGTAATACATATATATTTTTATCTTAGGAGAAAGCAATGATTTTTTGAAGTGTGATTCAATCCACAGGTTCTTTGTTGTGCTTTCTTTTAACTCAAAAGACATTCATCGTGGAAGAGGTCTACTCTACCTTTAACCACCCTGCAGGCCTGTTAAGCCGAACGGTTTAACCCGGCTGTGATTAAATTAGGAAGTCTAATTAAGTTTCCAAATCTGCTGGTGATCCAACTAAATAATAATTTTAACCCCTTCAAGCCGCAGTTGCTAGAAGAATGAAAAAGAATCCAAACTTCCCCTACCTCGCCAAGAGTTAACTGATTTTGTTGAGCACACAGCCATACATAAATGATTTGCATTGACAAAAAAACAATCCATGGCTTCAAGCAGAGCTACCCTGATGCTCGAAAGTCCACACACACACACACCTTAACGTTTGAAAACCTTATTCTAGAAAATACATTTCCAGACCAGTACAACCAGTGTCCACCTTGTTACGGAGCCCAGTGTCAACAGAGGGTCTTCCTCGCCGCCAGTGCCATGTCACCCCCGAAGCCGTTGAGCAGGTCGCACTGCTGCAGCTCGTCATACTTACCGCTGCGCAGGAAACACAGCAGGGACGTCTTGCAGGTGTCCTTGCACGGGGCCGACACGTGGCCCTTGTGCATCAGGTACCAGAACCTCTGGAAGACCCGGTCGTCGTCCACGAAACCGCGGAGCAGCCCCTCCCAGTCGGAGGGGAACAGGGTGGACAGCCCGTAGGCCTCCGTGGCCCGGTACAGCCGGCTCCACTTGGGGCTGGGGTCGGGGATGGAGACGGCGCCGCCATAGCCGGGTCGCTTGTGGTTCACCTCGGTGAGGTTGAGGATGTAGGTCTCGTGGTCCACGACTAGCCGAGAGCTGCCCTTGTAGTTCCCGTCCACAAAGTAGACCCTGTAGCCTGGAGGATGGATTGAGTCATCAATAACAAAACTATACCCTTTCATTTATAATTTGTCCTTTAAAAAAGGCGCCTTCTGCTCCATTTGAATGCAGACATTCAGGAGCAGGTCAGGTTGAGCATCTCCACCAAAGATAGTCTGGACACTGGGTATCTAACACCAGACATTTTGTCTGAGAGTCCAACACATTCACCACTAAAGTGCTCCCACTACTTGAATATTATATAAACTATTTTTATATAAATATATAAAAACGAATTGTGATACTAAAACAATAACTTTACACCAGGCCTTTTAAAATCGAAAATGTTTAGGGTAAAAAACAAAACTTTAAAAAAAAAAGTTACTTTCATTTCAACAGGGCTGATATTGCCAGAAAATAGGAAAGAATAGTGCAAATGGAAAGTACAGATGATGAAACAATTCCGATCTTACATAACTCGGGAATTGGTATAGGCTTGTTATTGTCTCAACGCACGGGGCTTGCACTTCAGTGCTCTGAATGCACAAGCCCAAGCAGGCCATTATTTAACGACCAGGGCCGAGAAGGAATTTCTCGCATAGCTCCTTTAAAGAAGGAACTAGATGATAAGCTCCTCACCTGGGTTGAGGTTGATGTAGGTGGTGGCACTAGGTGCGATGAAGGCGACGCCCACCGGCCGAGTCATCGTTTCTTCATCATAGAACATCTGGAACTCATCCACATGGGTATGCCCGAAAAACTGTCCCGTGATGGTGCTTTCATATCTGAAGATGGGAGCAGGAGGAAAAAAAAAAAGAAAGAAAAAAAGTACTCCAAATTATATATAGCTTCTATAAAACATTGAGAGAATCTGAAATGAAAGTGCTAGAATACATCAGCGCGAGGGAGTCTAGGTCACTGAACTCTGTAGCTAGATTCTTTTCACTTTCACGTACGGAACAGACAGTAGACGGCCACCAAAGAACATATGATTATGTTCTGATGTTAGCAATACCCTTTATGACTGCAGTTACTCCCACAAGATCCTCATTTTAGTGAATGATACAGAACATTAGGGTCTTTAATATTTCCCCAAATCGTTCAGCCCTAATAAGAAGCTACATGCAAACTTCAAGTGAAGCTACCTGTTGAGGATGTGGTAATAGTTCCAACTCCAGCTGCTGAGACAAAGTCCGGGCGGGATGTGACCAATGATGTGAACCTGGACAGTGAAAAAAAAAAAGAGTTAAAAACAAAGACCTCCAAATACTGAGGGAAGGGCGGATACAGTCATTGACAACATTAGCTGAAAATGCCAATTGTGCCCCAACAGGTCACATAAAAAGGGCCTAATACAATTTGTGGAATAATGATATACAAGTGGAAGTGCAGCAACTGCAAGAATACTTGGTGGGTCTCTTTATATATATATATATAGTTGGCTGTGTGGAAGTCAATGTTTCCGTTACTCTTACGAATGTGTGAACACAACACCTTCCTCCGTCAAAAGCAATGTGGGTTTTTTTAAAAACACAAAGACATCAGTTTGACAGCTGTGACTACGAAAGACTATCTTTGACAAACATCCGTGCTACATTTCAATCATCAATGACACGCAAGTACTAGCATCATCTCCCATCAAATCACGAATTATTAATACACAACCTCCTCCCGATACACCCCTCAGTCCCAAGCCAAAATCCCTCAACTGTTCAAACGGAGGCTGCAAACCTCCTCCTCCTCCTCCCCCCGCCCCTGTCATTATAAACTTTGTGCTGTTGGCCCCCGCCCCCCCCCCCCCCCCCCCCCCCCCCCCCCCTCACCTTCTCGCCCAGGTCCTCGCTGGCCTGCAGAATGTGGACCAGCCACTGCAGCTGGTTTGCAGGGTCGCTGGAGTTCACCATCAGCCAGAAGTTCTCCCGAGCACAGAAGTTCATGTTGAGGGACACCAAGCGCAGCCCTGGCTGAACCAGAACCGAGTAGAAGCCTGCGTATCTGGGAAGACGAGCCTTTTAGACGAGCAAGTGTTTGTTTGTGTAAAGTATTGGTCCAACTACTAACGGCCTAGAGTAGCTTGAGGCCCAAGATGCATAACTTCTTTATGCTCCATAAAAACTAGTAAGTCGCTGAGCATGAAGGGAGTCCGTTAAATGACTGAATAAGAACAACAAAATTCGACCCAATAAAAATCTATAAGAGTTACCGCCTTTGCGGAGAAGAAACATGGAGATATTTACTTTGGAGTGTATTGGAGTAAGAGTGTAAAGTCAATGCACAAGTAGCTCAGAAGTTGACCTCTGGAATGAACCCTGGTTCTCTTTTCATGCATTTCACAAAAACACTGTTCAAAATCCATAACAAGCCCAGATCACCTGAGAGTCTTCAGGGCCTGTTCTGGTAACCACGGCGCCCACTCCTCTGCCATGGCGTTGTACAGCCAGGCCAAGGATCGGTTTCCGTGGACGAAGGGCGGGGGGAAGCTGTTGACGGGGGTGCTCTCGTGGTTGCCGATGGCAGGGTACACCGTTACATTCGGGCCAAGGTTCCTGCCCATAAAAACACAAGCGTCACCAACTGTTTTTCTTAAGCTATAGGAAACGACTTACTTCTGTGTGTTCGTAATTTGCAGTCAATAATTTACTTGGTTTATGACGACTTTAGGGTGAAAGTCACAACAAACTAGCCAATAACATGTCACACACACACACACACACACACACACACACACACACACACACACACACACACACACACACACACACACACACACACACACACACACACACACACACACACACACACACACACACACACACACACACACACACCATTGGCTACGTTAACCTGCTGCATTAGCATTCTACACAAGCATACTACTCAGGCATGCGACACTAGCATGCAACATTAGCCCGTGACGCACTTGTGAATGAGCCTGGAGATGATGCTCAGCTCGGACAGCTGCTGCTTCCTGGTCTGGGACCAGACGTTGTGAGCCGGTATGTCTCCGGTCCAGTACACCCAGTCCCAGGGCCCGGTTCTGGCCACGTCTTCCAGCAGGTTCTTTACGGTGCGTAGCGGCAGGTCGCATTTGCTGTAGGTGCCCCAGTAGCCCGCCTCCCGGTGGTGCCAGACAGGGGCGTTGGATTCGTTGCGACAGCAGAGGGGTTCCTTACAGTCCGCACTGCTCCCAGCTGAGTACTCCTAGCACGGGAACCCAGGAGAAACACAAGGCCAATGGAGACGGGTTTAAGATATCCACTCATTTGTAATGGCCAAGTTGGGATGTCAAAGTTCTACATTGTCAATCTTCCTCAGCCATAAAAGCACCACTGAAATCATAAAGAGGACAATTCAAGCAAGGAAAACCTCTTTGTCACCAAATGTTCACCATCTCTCCGTTTACATAACTTGTTTATAGAGAAAATATATGAATACATGAAAAATTTATATTATTCTTGCAAGATGTTGAAAGGTACTTTTACCTGAGTAATTTCAAGTTCTAACATTGGAGATCTATTCACTGTTTCCTGAGCAATGGGGAACTAGATGGCAGAGGTTGAGTAACTTTACCGCAGTAGTCTACAATTTAACTTTTCACAAAAAAAAAAAAAAAAGAAAGTGTTGACCAAAGCGACCAGAGCTGGGGGAGTCAATATTATCATTTTGTATCCTTCTGTGGTTGGATCCCAAGTCATAAAATCGTGATTAACTTATCTTGACTAGTGTTTGTACAATGAAGATCAAGATATGCCCTTAAAAGCTTACAATTGGAAGCGTCAGAGAAAATAGCCAGCTTTTCTAATGGACTGCAGTTGGACTGAATTCAAAACCATATTGTGATATTAAATTGCCCATCAAAGAGATCGCCCTCCTAACGGCCACCAATGTACCTGGTCCCAGTGGATGTCTGTGAGGAAGAGCACCCTGCTCTGGGGTGAGCCCGGTGGGGGAGGAGAGGGCGGCGTGACGGGCGGCTTGGGGACTTTGGGTAAGGTGACGTTCCAGGGGGCATACAGGTCAAACTTCCCACAGGAGGGGCCCACCAGCAGAGCACACGCCTCCGACGGCCACAGCAGGGAGTACTGCAGGGCCCGGATGAAATCGTTCCTGAACAGCTCCGTAATCTGGCGACAGACCTCCGCATCGGCAAGATGGAGCCGGATGCACGCCTCACCTACGGCGCGGGCAACGCGCTCCTCGTTCTCATCCGTCTGTGTGGGACAGACGGACCAACAACACAATGAAGGAACAATCTATGGCCACACGGCTATATAGCTCTACATTCAGAAGTATCGTATTGAAGACCCATAGACAACACTTACCAGTAGTGCAATATCTAGGATGGTAAAGAAGGCTTTACAGGCGGGGCAGGTTAGGTTTTTCCAGTTAAATCCGAGACCGGAGAGGCTAAACATCTCTATAGGTAATGGATTTGGTTTCTCGGCATTTTCCACCGGGTGAGTGGTCACGAAGACCGACAACAGTACGACTGCAGCACATGATATGAAGGCCAACTTTGACAGCTCTGCGGATATCCTCATTTTTCTGCAAGCAATCGTCCAAAGAGTATTTCGACTGTTGAAGACCTGCATAAATAGCGGCAGAAAAAGTAAAACTCGAGAAATGGAACAACAACAACAACCAAACACACAAGTGACTTTCACAACCGGTATGCAATTCAAACTATGAGGCTAAAGTACGGATAAACCAAAGCAGAGGTGCTTTTTCAATGCCTCTGTACCTCACACAGCGTGGGCTGCTCCTCTCCTGGAGAGCAGATGTGGGGTAGGGTGGTGGGGAGCTGTTTGCGAAGACGTGTTATCTTGCCCCAGGTGCGACTCTTGGTGCTCTCAGCGGCGAGTTTTATACACGCACTGTATACCAGCCTTGGCGTCAGCTGACTGATCACGTGATAACGCACGCCTGTCCTTCCTGCCTCAAGACACAATTTGCATAATTCGGCAGAAAGATGCTTGCTTCTTGTTCTATGCTTGAGTCAATTACTTCCCCAAATGCACCATGTATTATTGTGTCGGAGAACATCATAGTCAACTTTATTATTCAATAGGAAAACCAGGGCTTTACATGTAGCCTTCTTCTCGAATATCCATCCTTACTAACTTCACCGTGGTTCCAAACCGGAAATTATGTGCCAATAAAAATCCACTCACAAAGACAGTCAATTCGATTTCAGTACTACAACAGGTAAATTACCACACAAATATGAGTCAAAACAGTGCATTGTCATAAATATACAAATTTTAATACTTGTGTGTATTGTGACATTCTGACACTTGGGCAGGCTTGAAAATACATTTTGACAGTACATTTGATTTCATTATGAACGTGGCAATATGCTGCAGAGGCATGGCATGCCCTTGGGGTCGCCATAGCAGTGACTTAAGTAGTGAGTTACATGATTTACACTACCATAAGCAGATACATTATTTGAGTGAAGCTGAAACATACACAGAAATTGGTTTGGTAGAAAAATAGCTGCAAGAAAAAACTGCTGTTGTGCATCACTCCCCGACCTCCATGAACATGTGCTTTCCTGTCGTTTAGTTAGACAAAAATATATAATTTAATACAAATATCTTATTCAATATCACCAACAGCGTGAGTCAATATCAGAATTGGGTTCACCACGGGATTGGTCGTGTTATGTGCATATATGAAGTACCCATACTACAGCCATTTCACTTTTTATTCCTCATGTTATCCTATCCTGTTTGATTTGCAGTGCTCTCTCAGGGTTTGCTGCTGTCACGTCTATGCATTATAATCATCTGTTTATTCAGGTCTAATTTAATATCAACTTAACTTAACTAAAGTGGACTCCATCCAATTCAAACCTGGATGGGCGTGGAGGAGGGCGGGGGGGGACCTGTTCACTAGCATCACACTCAGCGGCGTGGCTTCTCACTTGTCTTGCATCTTCTCCAGGATGGGCACGATCATGTCGAACTTGGGTCTCTTGGCCGGGTCCTCGTTCATGCACAGCCTCATCAGCTTACACACGTGGGGGGAGATCCCCGGAGGGATGGTGGGCCGCAAACCCTCCAGGGACACCTGTGGAAAGAGTGCATGCGGTCGATGTAAAGGTTACAGTGAGTTACCCCATCTAGCCCATTTAGACACGGACGCAGACAAACACAAACGCATGCACATATCTTTGAGTTTTAAATGTGTGTTTCTATAGTATATATTTCAAACACACTATCTCTCTCTCTCACACACACGCACACACACACACACCTTCATGCCTATCTCCATCTGGGACAGATCTGCGAAGGGCACCTCCCTGGTGACGAGCTCCCACAGCAGCACGGCAAAGCTCCACATGTCTGCTGAGCGCCTGTTGATGTCCTCCGGCCTCTTCTGAAGGGCTGGGGGTTGGAGGGGGGGTTAAAGGTCAAGACATAGTGAAGAAACTAGATACGGTTCAATGTACTCCTCTGTTGTCCGAGCATAGTCGGCTAAAAAGTCCCTATTCAGTGCCATCTGGTGGTCTTTCATGACGTGAGGATGATGAGTCGCACAGCTGAAAATATATGGGAACCTCCTCAACTGTTCTATCTAGAATTAACCCTCGAACACACGTAGCAGAGGAGACCAATGCGTTGACTTGGAGAGTGTGAGGGTGGGTGTGCATGACCTATGAAGGTAGCCTCTGCGGTCATGTGACTTAAGAGCCCCTTTGCGTACCTACGGTGTCCATTCACCACACAAGAATTGATTGGCCTTTAGTGTTTACTCAGCATTACATAAATAAATGTAAACTAGGCAAGAAGAAGCCAGGGAGTATGCGGGGGGGATAGATAACTTATAAATAGGCACAGGACACAAGACAAGGTGTGTACCTTCGGGGGCCAGCCAGGCGGGGGAGTAGCTGCGACCGGGACACTGGAAAGAGAGCTTGGCGTCGGCCATGCTGACTCTGGCCGTCATGTCTTCATCAATCTGTAGAGGAATTATTGGCCAAAATAAAAGCCAGAGATGAATTAAAGAGCCATTCAACGATGACCATGCATTTGACTGGGGTGGAGAAGATGATTATATGGTTATGCTGTGCTTGTGTGTGTGTGTGTGTGTGTGTGTGTGTGTGTGTGTGTGTGTGTGTGTGTGTGTGTGTGTGTGTGTGTGTGTGTGTGTGTGTGTGTGTGTGTGTGCATATGTGAGTGTATTTGTGTGTGTGTGCACGTGTGTGCAAGTGTGTGAGTGCTACCATGACGTGCTTGCTGTTGAGGTGGAGCCGCGCCACCATTGGCTCCAGCGTGTGCAGGAAGGCCATGCCGCTGGCGATGTCCCAGGCAAACTTCAGCGCCTGCGTCTGGTCCACCACCAGTGCTGCCGTCGCCATGGACACCAAGAGGAGAACGGGAGAGGGGGAAAGAGGCAGGGTGGGCGGAGAGAGGAGGCGTAGGATAGGAGGAAAGAGGAGACGCAGGATAGGAGGAGAGAGGAGAGGTAGGAGAGATATGAGAGGGGAGAGAGGGGAAGAGGGGACAGGGAAGATGCAGGACACGTTTAGATAAGGGAGGGAGGGAGGAGAGAGAGGGGGGAGTGAAGTTCACACGGTAAACAAGGTGGGGAGACAGGAGAGAAAATGATTAAGGGAGGCGGAGAGGGAGGACCGTAGCCTCAGGCCATGTATTTACTTTTATTTAGCCGACAAGACCATAACCAAACTAGCCCCGGTCTCCTATCAGGAATAGAGAAGGAACTCTACAGGCAAACATGGGGTCCTCCCTTGAAGTATCCAATTGCAAAAAGCTTTCTTACTCGTTCCCTGGTGCAGGATGTTGTAGAGTGACCCGTAGGGCATGTAGTGGCTGATTATTATGGGATGGGGGGAGGGAGGGGCCTGACAGGCGCCAAGAACCGGCAAGATATTTGGATGAGAGAAGATTCTACCAAGAGAGAGAGAGAGAGAGACAAGAGATTAGGATTAATTACAGCCAATCAATGTAAGGCAGCTTGAGAAAGGCAGCTTCCTGCGAACTACAGTCTGGTGGTCATTACATTGCATTAACATTGAGTCAAGCCACTTATAATTGAGGCTGTTCAAGATACAATCACAATCAGAGTAAATACATAAACATTCCAAGTGCAGGGCTTGGAATGTCACTGCAAGTTCCCAAGAAAACCACCAGGCAGAGTGCAGATAGATATATGAATCACAAAATAAGACAAAAATAATATTTCCTAATAATTACGAAGTCTAATATAGTTACGTCTCAGAGGTAAGGAGACAATACATCTCAATAAAGTACATTGACGATTCATAAGAAATCAAGGGTCACAAATCGAATCGTTAGCGTTATCTGAACTGTTTTTTGTCCCCTAAACTAGTTACCGAAGTTTAGGGTGCTCCTCGTTGAAATCCCGGCTCTTCCTGGTGGTCCAATCTCTGACATTCAACACCTTGACTACGATCTCTTCTCCCTGCCAGCGTCCTTGCCACAACTACAGCAGCAACAGACAGGGTAGGGAGATGAGCGGGATTGATCACCATCAATATCAGCATGAGAGCAGACCGAGTTAGCATTGCAATATTTTAAATCATTATTTGTGGATAATAAACAAGCATGCTCCTTTTAGGAAATATAAGATTAAAGGGCGTGATAATCCGTGGTTTTCAGAGCAATTGTCTGATCTAATCCATGAGCGTGATCTTGCTTGGGCAACTGTAAAGAAATCTAAGAATAGCTCAGACTGGCAACATTGTAGACACCTTAGGAACAAATATGTATCTCAAATACGTAAAGCTAAATCAGATTTTTATGTCAATGAAATATGTGATAGTTTCCATAAACCTTCTAAATATTGGAAAGTTATAAAATCACTGTCCCAAGGAACTAGGGATAATGTGCTGCCAAATACACTGAAGTTTAATGAAAAAAATATTACAGACAAGAAAGGTATGCTAGATTCCCTGAACCAGTACTTTATATCTTCTGGTTTGTTGTTTGAGCATGCACCAGCAGATAAGACAAGAGGATTACCCTTGGTCTAGGAATAGTGCACCTTTCAATTTCGATCTTGTCCCTATTACAACACAGGAGCTGAAAATGCCAAGAAATCCTCAGGTCCTGATGGGTTGGATCCATAATTAAAATCCATACTAAAAATTGCTGCTGAACATATTGCAGAACCTTTGACACATTTTCAACCTGACAATTTAAACTGCAGTAGTACCTGGTGTATGGGAATCTGCATATGTCATTAAAGGGTGGAGACCGATCAATCCAAATAATTATAGGTCAATATCTAAACTATCAGTTTTAGCCAAGGTTTTAGAAGGGCTTATAAGTGTCCAGTTGAAAGATTATTTACCAACAAATAACATATTAAATGATTTGCAGTCAGGTTTTCGTAAAAAAAAAACACAGCACTGTCACTGCCACTATGAAAGTGTTAAATGATTTCATATGTGCAATTGATTCGAAATAATATTATGCTGAACTATTCTTGGATCTGTCAAAGGCGTTTGACACGGTTGAACAATCTGTCCTGTCTCAGAGGTTGGTGGATATTGGAATGTCTTTAAAAGCTGTCAAATGGTTTGCCAACTACTTCAGGGGCCTACTACAAAGTGTTCAGGTTGATGGTGTGTCCTAAAACTCCTTACTTATACAAAATGGTGTCCCCCAGGGGTCCATTTTTGGGTCCCATTTTATTTACTATTTAAATAGGTGACTTGTGTCACAATGTAACAAAAGCAAAAAGTGTCCTTTTTATGCGGATGACACCGTTTTTATTGCTCTGCCTCATCCTTGGCAAGTGCCACAGAAAAACTGCAATCTGCCTTTAATACTATTCAGGAGAATCTCCACAAATGGAGACTTGTACTAAACTCTGACAAAACTAAAAATATATGCTTCTCAAAATTAAGGAAAACAGAAAATGTTTGTCAGATTGTTACACTAGAAAAGAGAGTAATTGAACGAGTTCCAGTCTACAAATATCTTGGTTTCTTCTTAGAAGAAAATTTGTCCTTTAAACATCACATTGAGTGTCTAACAAAAAAACCTCTCTTTTAGTGTGAGAAAAAGACTTATCCAAGCAACCTTTCTGTCAATACTGGATTATGGTGTTATTTCATGTATGTATGCCGATCAACGATGGCCCTCTGTCGTCTGAGGGCCTGTGAAGTCCTTTGAGACTGTTACTTTGATTAAGGGCTGTACTTATGAAGTTAACTTGACTGACCTCTCCGGACTGGTTCTCATTGATCTTGGCTAGAAGAGACAGCTGCTTGAAGTCCACACCGGCCTGCTTGTTCAGAGTGCCATTACCTAACAGAGAGGATGACAACGGCGGTGAAACCAAAACCAAGACTTGAACTTAGTTGTTTGTATTTGACTATGTCATGGTCTGTAATACGTACGCGGGCGTGTGCGCATGGTTCCCTTCCAGAAGGTTTCCCTGTAAGGAACTTTGGTCAGGCTCTGGCCTTGTTTCTCTGCCCTTTCTAGGATCATCAGAGGCGAGAAATAAACAGAATTAAATAAACGAATATCGTTCTGTAAACAAAGTAAAAGATATTTCATGTACATGTTTTTCAAAGTGACAAACTGAGGTATGTCGTCATCACACTTCTTAGAAGATGCGTTTATACGAAGCATCTGACAGTTGTTTATATTTGGACATTCAGCAGACATTTCCATCCAACGCTACTGAATGAAAATAATAAGGCTCTTAGAATGACTCCTGACCTTGTAGCAGCTGCTGCAGGTGAGGCTTGGCTTTATCCAGAGGCGTCTGGCCGTACCTGTTACATACACACACCTGGGCGTCACATGTCACTAGATCCTGAGAACAGGGAGGGAATCACATTCACTGATTCATTTGATTGATGCTGAATGTATCTGAATCACATTGTCTTAAATCACATGAAAAAAAGTGAAAGTATATATCCAATATGAGATACCTGCAACCACCCAATAATCTCATCAATCAAATTTCATCACACAAAACCAATAGTTAGGCTAAGTGGCTGTTGGTTGTAATGCAGTACTTGAGTGAAGATAGATGAGGGTGCTATCGTGAAGACCTGTCGGGTGCCTGCAGTCCTACCTCAGCCACCTGGTCTTGTCCCCAGAAACAGGCGTAGTGGAGAGGTGTGTTTCCATGTTCGTTGGCGGCATTCGGGTCCGCTTTGCACTGAATCAGCTGAAAAATAACAATCAATGTACTTTGTGAGTGTGTGTGTGTGTGTTTGTGTGTGTGCGTGTGCATGTCTGTGTGTATGACAGCAAACCGATGTGTGTGTCAGGGTGTATATGCGTATGTATGCATGTATGTGTGTGTGTACCTTAGCCACGATGTCTCTGTGTCCGTGGCTGGCGGCGAGGTGCAGGGGCGTGTCGTCGCCGCGGTTCATCACGTTGATGCGGGCCCCCCTCATGATGAGCATGTCCACCAACGGGCCCCTCCCCTCCCGGCATGCCCAGTGCAGGGGGCTGAAGCCGTGGTGGTCCCTTCATACACACACACACACACACACACACACACACACACACACACACACACACACACACACACACACACACACACACACACACACACATACACACACACACACACACACACACACACACACTGTTATCAAATGAACTAAATTGACCTCAGATCCAACATACACACACGTACACACACACACCCACACAAACACACACATAAACCTAGTGTCTAAGCGGGGCTACTTTCGGACGGACAGGGGGAGACAAGATACAAACCACTGCTCTTTGCTAATGCACACACCCACACACACACACACACACACACACTCTCGTACGCAAATACAGAGAGAGAAAAATACACACACATACACACACAGACACACACAGACACACACACACACACACAGGCACACGAACACACACCTACTTGCCAGTCTATATTTACACATACTTACCATAGCTGTCCCCTCCAACTACACCCATACTACTGCCGGCCAAACCTGAGCTTATAGTCTCTGAATGTAAGTCTGCCAATGAGGGGGGGACACAGCATTCACACTACACCATGACCAGCCCATCAACCCAGAAGCATCCCCCCCCCCCCACACACACACACCTCCCTACGCCACAGTTAGTTGGCAGCTGCCAGACCACAAACTAAACACTGTTTGTCTACAAGTCTCAACGGGAATAAGATGGGGGACCTCCTGAGCTGTGCGTGCCTGTACGTGTGCATGTGTGTGTGTCTGTGTGTGTGTGTAGTGCGACGCGTGCGTGTGTGTGTGTGTGTGTGTGTGTGCGTGCGTGCGTGCGTTTCCGTCTGAAAATGTAATACATGCATACTTACTCATGTTAGAGTAACCTTTAAATCACAGATATTTCTTTGATGTAAGCAGACAGTTTGTGAGTGTTTTTGCCCCTTTGACTCATACTGTGTTCTATAAAAAGTAGGGAGAAAGGGGGTCGAGGAATGGGAGGTGAAAATACACTGTGTGGAATCTCTAGCCACGCATTCTCTCTCTCTTACTCTTACTCATCCTCTCTTTCCCTCCCCCCTCTCTCATATTCACAGCTCTTTGGAGACTTCTGGAATGGCATGTATTTTTGTCCTGCTGGCCCTAGTTGGAGATTCCTAACATTTGTTCCAAAAAAGGAACCATATTGTTTTATCGTGGCCTATTTATAAATAGATGTCTGATATTTAATCATTAAAAGCAAACCAATGCCCATCTAGAATAGAACCCCAACCTAACTAGGATAGAACCCCAGTTTAACTAGGACATAACCCAGGCCTAGCTAGGATAGAACCCTAGGATAAGAAGCCAGGCCTAGGTAGGATAGAACCCAGGCATAGCTAGGATAGAACCCTAGGATAGAACCCAGGCCTAGCTAGGATAGAACCCCAGGATAAGAACCCAGGCCTATCTAGAATATAACACAAGGCTAGCTAGGATCATACTATGGCCAGGCCAGGATATAACCCTGGCTAGTTAGGATGAAACCCTGGGCTATTTAGGATAGAACCCAGGCCTAGGTCAAATAGAACCTTGGTTAAGCTAAGAGAGAATGCAGTCCTAGCTAGGGGGTAACCTAGGCATAGCTAGGATAGAACCCAGGCACAGAACCCTAGGATAGAACCCTGGCCTGGCGAGAAAACAACCCAGATGTTCAGATTAGATATAGACCTAGCTGGTATAGAAACCAGGCCTAGTTAGGAGAGGTCCCAGGATTAGCTAGTGCAGAACCTAGGTCTAGTTAGTATAGCAGCCAGGCCTAGCTAAAATAGAACCCAGGCCTAGCTAGGATATAACAATCACCTAGCTAGTATAAAAAATAGAACCCAGGCCTAGCTAGGATATAACAATCACATAACTAGGATAAAACCCAGTCCTGGTTAGGATACAAACCAGTCCTGGCTAGAATAGAACACAGGATAAAATCCAGACCTATCTCGGATAGACCTATAGGATAGAACCAAGACATAGGAAGGACAGGACCCATGGTTCAGTCATTTTGTAGAAGAGGATACATTTATATCAAGGATATTCAATCAAATATAAATACGTATTTAATGTTTCTGTTGAGACAAAAACTTCCTTAAGTGTCTCTGTCTTAACTTCCCTATGTTGACCCCTCATCCATCACCAGCGTCCTGTCAAACTAACCTCCTGCACCATCATTCATAAACACAGTGGCAGCAATGAACTCAATTCTATTTATGGAAATGATTTCAGCCCGAGAGAAAACGGCATAGGAAGTAGAAGGAAAGAAAGTAAAGTCTGAATGCCGTGGATAAGAAGGCAGAGATCCAGTATGAGAGACACACGCACGCATGCACGCACGCACACACACAAACGTAAAAAAGGAGACCTAAGTTATCCACTCCCGTGAACCGTGCAGTTCAGAAGATGTTGAACTCGGTCCTATGCTATATTACACCCCCACCCCCAAACCATGACCACACTAATTCACCTAACCAACATTTCTGATGATTTCATTCATGTATTCACAACCACCATCCATTAAAGAACAACATCTGGACCAGCTTACCCCAAATTTAGGTCATTCTCTGTGTTGTCCAACCACAGGCGCACAGCCACAGAGTTTCCCTCGCGACATTGTGTGAAGATGTCATCCATAGCAGCCAGTAGCAGTACACAATCCACTGGTTCCCTGGTAATAGGTATCTAAACAAGGAGTAAATAAACAGAGATATTTTATTCTAATGGCGTCTCTTTGCCGCTATAGGAGTCCCCATACTGACAAATATATAGTTTGTTTAAAAAATGTGATGTCATCATGTGAGATATTTTAGAGCTGAGCTAAGGGTCTTGCAGGGTGCCAGAAGTCTATGAGTGTGTGTGTGTGTGTGTGTGTGTGTGTGTGTGTGTGTGTGTGTGTGTGTGTGTGTGTGTGTGTGTGTGTGTGTGTGTGTGTGTGTGTGTGTGTGTGAGAGACTGATCCAGAGAGAAAGACACTGAGAGACTAAGAGGCTGAGAGACTGAGAGGGAGAGAGAGAAAGAGAGAGAGAGAGAGAGAGAGAGAGAGAGAGAGAGAGAGAGAGAGAGGGGGGGGCGGTCTTTACTGCGAAAACTTTAGGTTAGCCAACTTTTGTTCACGATTTTTCGTAAATATCATGAACCATTACATCCTTGAATTATTAAATCCGAATGTAATCAAATATACCATATATTTAGCATTTCGTCTTGTTTTCCTGTTTTGCGAAGGCAACGCATATCTTGGAAAAAATCTCTCATATAACTTTCGTTCAACTACAATGAATAAAAAAACGTTAAATACTTCTGACAAAACACAGTTGCTTACTTACAAGTGATGTTCTTACAAAAACGTGGAAAGCAAAGTTGGAAGACGATAACGGTGTACTTTTCCAGGTTGTCCCGCGGCCCGATATTCTCTGTAAACTCAAGGAATAGAATGTCAACGCCCCACTTCCACTGCTGGACGCGTCAACTTGAGAGCGATGTGGCTCATGGATCTATAGTGTCCCTCTTAAACAAGACATTAGTGCCCCCTATAGGACAGCGTTTGAACTACATCAAAAAAATATGTCAACATCATCGTAAAATTGTGCGAAATGTCCACCACACATATCGTTATTATGGTCCGTGTATACTTGCAATATCTAATCATAGTAATTGGGAGGGAAATTAAGAGGTTGGCATTGTATTCATTCAAACACAGACATGTCACACATAAACACACACACACACACACACACACACAAATACTTGACACAATATTATGAATTAATAATTTATTGTAATTATTAAAGCATTTACCTTTGTAACATTGGAAAATGCCAATGGCAAAATAATTATATTTATCTTTGACAAACGACAAGCTTCTTTATTTTGCATTCAGAATGGAGGTTTACAATATTTGCTCCTTCTTAGCTCCTCCCCCGTGCTCGACAGCCACCATGAATGGGCATAATGTTCCAGATGCCTTCGTCATAGATCTGGATAAACGGCTAAACAAACACACAACTTATAGCAGAACCCTTTATGAATGGTATTGATACCGGGAAAAAGAATGGATTGTAATTTCTATTTAAACAACAATATCAAGCACTCAAGCACAGTTCCATCCCTAGTTTAAAAAAAGAAAAAATGGGCATACTAGCATTTCAGATGGCTTCTTTTAATTAAGAAAACAGCATTGACAAAGAAATAATTGGAGTAAGATGGGATTCCACATTATCCACAATGAGACAAACAAACAAGTGTGTGCGTTACACATATATCAATCTTTTACCACCAGAACCTGAAGTTATCATCCTTTCCACTAATACAATGGCCTTTATTTAACTTATATTGTTGATGCTTACTCTTCATTATCAGCCAGTGACATATATGCAGACAATATCACATGTGACTTTGTTTATCGGTCATTAGTTAACTTTACTATGACATCCATTATCACAACGCTAAAAAAAAAGAAAAGGGATAGGCATATTTTTGCTAACACACAATTATTATCTATAATATCTTATTAGTGCTTCACTATGACTCTCTCTGGACGCCCAGTATGGGATTATGTGTGGATAATAACAACCAAGCTGTAGTTGTGGTTGTTGATGTTAAAAAGAGGTTGGTCGACATCTTTGAAGACTGAGCCATCCTTCCGGCCCGGCAGAGGAGAGGAGCGCCAGGGTTCTCTCCACAACCACTAGGCTTTAGATACTGTTGACACGTCCGCTGCGAGGCTCTCTGGTCTGGCTGGGGTCGGTACAGATGGAGCAGGTACCACCGGTGGGGTGATATGGGCTACAGGAAGAGGTGTATCATGTATGCTGCTGACAGAGGGTCCTGGCATGGGGGAAACTACCGTAGACACTGGTCCAACCCCCACGTTATCAAAAGATGGTGGAATAAACGTAGAAGCAGGTTTAATCCCCACGTTATCAAAAGGTGTTGGAATAAACGCTTCTGCTGGGGCTGGTATGATTGGTACAGGAAGGGCCATGTGGCTTTGTGTCGCCTCCACCAGGGACGTAGGACCTGAATCAAGCACGGGTCCAGTGAGTACATGCAGGGGTCCTGTATCCGTATCGACTGGAGACGTATCGACTGGAGAGAGGTAAGCAGGTGGAGGCAGTGGTGAGGTTTGGTCTATGGAGAATTCTGTGGTGTTTGGAGCTTCGGTGACCGACCCTGCTGCTGCGGCTGCTGCTGCTGCTGCTGCTTCTGCCTCTGCAACCTTGCTCTGCATCTCATCCATGCGTTTCTGGACCATTTTTGGCATCAACTGCACATAGGTGCCCATCAGACGATTGTTAGCGCGAATCAGCTTCCCAGCGCAGTTGTCCACACAACGGTCCTAAACACAGGACAACAAATCAAACAGCTGTGCAATCAATAGGTGTATTGTAAATATTTAATACACACTTGCAGACTGACATTTTTCACATCACTTACCTCCACCATTGTCAGATTTCTGTAGTTAAAATTGCTAGAGCATCGTTGGAAACAGGTTTCGGTCATGCGATTGTACACCAGCAGGAAATCCCGAAGCTATACATTTCAGAATAGAAGCTTTCACAGTCAATACAAAATGAAACACTGAAACAAGTTTTGGGGTCTTCATGTACACCATTTTCCAAGGAAATGTACTTTAACGATGAACATTTGACTTACATTCCGGATTTGCATTTCAGGCTCCATAATTGATCTGACCGTTGGCTAAAAGGTTAACTTGCCAGCTGAGTGAGTCGGCCTAACAAATGTTTGGAGAGGAAGCCCTATCGTCCCTTATTTAACTAAAATGCTATAAATGTGTATATACCTGAAATGTACCTTAATTGTACATTATAAACAACATAAACATACACAAATATGACGGCCTAAACCTAAAGGATTGCAGTAACGTGACTTTCACACGGGGGCTGCCATGTTTAGTTCCGCATGAAGCCACGCCTACTAGACCGTTTTTTTTTTACCTTAATGTTTAGTAAAGCTGTGAACAGTACATTCTTCAACGATTTAAACTTCGACGGTATTATAGTGGTTAAAGTATTACAATAAGACTATTATTTGGATTCAAGTTCTCCCCAAGTATGAATTCAGGAAAACTTGCTACAATATATTTTTAACTGTATATTTTTTCCATTTATAAGGATCCTTGTTCAATTTAGACCCATATCCTATGAGCTGAAAGTATTTTGAGATTTCATTATTATGTTTAAAATGTTTGTTTTCCAGGGATGGGACTCTTAAATAATACAGAATACAACGAAAAGAAGCTTGCATTTTGTGAAAACAAAATCCAATTTATTTTCCATTGGTATTATCAACTCTAAAACATATTCATGTTGTATGGTAACACTTGGCAATAAGGTTACATTAATTAACCATTATATAATATTAGTTAATGTACTAATAATATTTTATATAGCAAAAGCATATGGGTTAATAAACGATTACTAGACCATTATATAACTAACTGTTAGCTGTTAGCTAATTAATAGCTTATGCTTATTACTGCATTACTTAATGTTAATGTACACTTATTGTAAAGTATTACCTGTTGTGTTAATAATAAAGAAAAAATCCTTAACGCAGGATGTTGAGTGGAGTGAGGTTTGTGGGCGCAAGATACATATAGTTACAACTATCAACTAAATTAGCAAATTGAGCATACAATATTGCAAACAAATATTTAATTATTAAACTAAAGCGTTAAAAGGGCTACATGAGTAATTATAAGATATGTGACCCACGCATTGAAAATTATACAAAAAAAATGGTATAAGAACATCAGCTATTTCAGTTCCCCTCAAAATACAATGTCCTCCATTTATCCGTCAACAATGCACATTATACAAACATTTCAGATAATGATTAAATAGGGTGTCATATTCTAAGTGTATCTTGCAAGCAACATAGCTTCTTTAGTTGAGCTAGATTCAAATTTGGTTAGGATGTCGATACACTTAAACAACATCATCCATGTTGATTCCAATAGCTATGCTTGTAAATGTATGCTATAAAATGCTAATATATCAAAATCAACAATGTGTATGTGTATGTGAGAGGGGGGGGGGGGGGGGGGTTGTTCAGCAAAAACCGTTGAAAAACACACATGCGCACATAAACACACATGCGACAACAAAGCTGCAGAGATTTTTCATAAAAAATGCATACTTTACATTACACAGACGTCTCTCAGTATTCAGAATACCTTTTAAAAGTACACGATAAAAAAATATAAATTGAGACAACAGCCGAATACTCCATGACAAGCGTAGTGTTGTTTGTACCGATTTCACTGCAAATCCCAAGGCCGCTGCAACTGTGATACCAAACGCGACCAAAAAGCAACTTAAGAGTCTGTGGTGCCGAGTCAGACTCCCGTCAAACACAACTAACTAGAGCCAGCCTGTTGCCAGCCTCGCCTTGTATGTTTTCATTGATCTCCATGGTAAGGTAGGTACTACTACACATGAGCACGCTTCTATTGCCCCCAGCCTCTCTGTCTGTGGCTGGTCACTTTTTGGGGGAAAACATGTCCCACAAACAAATGGTATGGATGGATTGGTACGGATGACAGACTAGAGCCCCGGGAGGGACGGAACTGTGTGCCATCAATGTGCTTTAAGACCACAAAGGACATGTCAATCTGAACTGAACACAACTCTTCTGTCCGACGTGTTTACTAGAAAGACAATACTTTTAAATGCAGGACGACAAAAAACAACAACTTTGCGGCTCGACTGATTGAGGCTTTGGCCGACAGATTCCTGCAGCAAAGCGCCTTCACAACTGCTCCGATGGGTGGAGCACTATAGCCAAGTGAGCAGGCTGTCTTTGTCCATGTGTGAGCTGGACAGCACTGTCTCCATGTCCATGAGGAGGTCTGAGGTCAGACCTTCTGGGATGCAAGGCATGAGCTCCTCCGTGTCAGACATGGGCAGCCCTGACATCGTGTCCTGCAAGGTCAGCGATGGGGTCTCCGTGGGGTCACCTGGGGGTCACCAGACATAACCGGCAATTTGTATGTGCAAACCAACATGCATGAAAACGCTCCCTTAATTATCCCTTCTTTTTTTTTTTTAAAACAGTTATCTACAAAGACCGTTTCAGTCGCCGGAATACATGTATCTAAATTAGAGCTGTCAAGCGATTAAAATATTTAATCGTGATTAATCGCATTAATGTCATAGTTAACTCTAATTAATCGCGATTAATCACAAATTATTTTTCTATGCTAAATATCCCTTGATTTTTTTGTCCCATAATTCTTCTCATTTTAATTCTCTTATCAACATGGTGAAGTGCATCGGCTTGCCTTGTGCAAATGATTTTTACACTTTTATACACTGATCAAAACAGGACGATACAAAAAAAGAGCCTACAGTGCAATTAAACGACTGCTTTGAACAAATGTCATTTGAACATAGCAGTCAGGCTACTGCTTCTTTGTTTTGAGCCAAAGAAAAAAAAAAAAAAAAGATTTTTTTTTTTTTTTTTTTAATAAAATAATTGCGTTAATCGTGCGATAAAAAATTTAACGCCGTTAAATTTGGTTTGCGCTAACGCCGTTAATAACGCGTTTAACTGACAGCTCTAATCTAAATACTACATGCATGTAATTGCATGGTTTGTGTGCAAGGCGTGTCCTCTCTTACCAGTGTCCATGTGGTCCATGGAGCTCAGCATGTGGTCGGAGGGGCGGGGCAAGCTGCTGACGCTGAGGCCGCTGTCGGTGCTCTGGTCCCGGGAGTGAGCGCTGGTGGAGACCGAGTACACATTCATAACATAGTGGAGGCGTGTGCCTCACGACATGACCAGCAACCACCCCATCTCTCTGGAACCCCCTTCCCTAACATATCTGTGGATCCACCCCCCTCCTTTATTGTAAAACATCATTCACAACATACCTATTTAGAACTGCTTTTAACGTCTTACTCTCGATATTTTGTCTTTACTCCTGTTTTTGGTATTTTCATGTAATTTTAAGTGTCCTTGAGCACTTAAGTTAGCTTAATAAATTAAACGCATTATTACAATTATTGACATTTTACAGTATTCTGGTGACATCTTACCCGTTCAGCACAGGCTCATGGGCAGGGCCAAGAATCCTTGCATCCAGAGATGGGTTCTGATTGGCTACATTTCTGTCATGGCCAATAAGAACAGAGGAGAGGTTCCTTCCTCCTAGGTCCTACAGGAGGTCGCAAGAATCACACAGTAAAAATAGGGATGAAATAGAGCCTTGGGTGCATTATGGATAATTAGTTGTGTTAGTTAGTGGTGCATAGTGAAGGCAAACGATAATCTAGAACTATATAGTAGAAGAGTTTTTTAAATTACACCACCAGATGGCGATAGATAGTGGGTGATGCACAGCTCCAGATTAAAAGAAGGGTGGTTTGCTTTATCAAAATAGTTAACACTTAAAATGAGTAAACTTTTCGATCAAAACGATTACATATTTAACAAAAAACCGGCCACTGATGTCAGGCAAAGCACTTCACACCTCAGAACCAAAGTACACATAAATATAGAAATAAACAAAGATACATACAAAAACACACCTCACTGTATACTACTCAGTCTGACTCTCACCTGCTTAGACCTGAGCCTTTCCTTTTCCTGACGTTGCTGTGTTGCCATGGCAGCAAGGCCTGGGCTCACCTTCTGTGCTGGAATACAACAATGTGTGGCACAACAATATGAAACAAACAGTGTTTCACACCCATACGATGCTCAGGGCCGTCTCCTTGGTAAACGGTGCCATCATTTAGAACTTGCGGTGCCCACTAACTAGTGGCACCTGGCGATGTATGAAAAGTGAAATAGTAGGCAACACAATGGATTTCAATTGAAGCGTAGGGCTTTAGCGGAAGTTCTGTAGACAGAGGTCTGATCGCTACCTATACGCGGGTCAACCCACGAGGTGGACTTGCTGATGTGGTTGATAAAGTACGTCTCCCCGTCTGGACTGACTGCCTGCTCCCAGCTCTCAGCAAGCACACCTGAACAATAGTGAATATGTAAATAATGAAACACAGAAGAAAAAACAAGCCTCTTAACCACGAACCATAGAAGAACAACCACACGTGCCACTAACCATAACAACCACACGTGCCACTCACCATAGAAGAACAACCACACGTGCCACTCACCATAGAAGAACAACCACACGTGCCACTCACCATAGAAGAACAACCACACGTGCCACTCACCATAGAAGAACAACCACACGTGCCATTAACCACAGAAGAAAGACAAGGACTCTAGCCCCTAACCATAAAAGAACAATCACCCTAGACCCGAACCATTAAAGGAAGAACAAACACCCTAACCCCTAGCCATAGAAGAAGAACAAGCACCCTTATCCCTAACCACAAAATACAAACATTCAACCTAATCATGGTCAACAAGCAACACAAACAACAAGCACCATACCATAGAAGAACAAGAAACTTAACCCTAAAGCTTGTGAGGTTTGCCTTATGTGCCTCAGGACAAGAGTGTGAGTGTGAGTTTGGGTGTGTTTGTGTGTGAGTGTGCTATTGTGCGTGCGTGTGTGCTCTTGTGTGTGTGTTTGTGTGTGTTATTGCGAGTGTGTGTTATTGCGCGTGTGTGTGTGTGTGTGTGCCTGCGGTACTAGGAGGTGGTGCACATTACAGCATTAGGAGGGATACCTGAATCTGCTTCACTGTTGTGTGTCTGCGTGGTCACACCATGGGCTAGCAGGGTCCGCTGGGGCTGGAGCTGGGCGAGACGTGGGTCGTGCCATGTTGTTGACTGATCCAAATGACTACACACACACACACACACACACACACACACACACACACACACACACACACACACACACACACACACACACACACACACACACACACACACACACACACACACACACACACACACACACACGTTAATTGAGTACCAACCGATTGCTGCAATACTGGGCATGTTCTGACATGACTTGCTTTACCTGTATTACCGCATGTGTGTTGGAGTATATGTACACCAGCGAACAAACACACATACCAGTGTGGCTAGTTGTTAACCGGTCTGATTGAAACAGGTGCAGTCCCATGCATTGAAAGAATAGATGTCGATTTCCTCCCTGATCATGCATGTCTTGCATCTGCCGTTTTTGGTCATCTTGAGCTCTCGTACACTTGAAGTTTCATGCACAGGCTGTCTTAATAATCTGTGTCTTAATTAATGCTTATTATAATTGTTGCTAAATTGGGGTGGGGTCAAAATGTGTTGAGCCGTGATGGATGTCTATCACACATAAAAAAAAGTTTGTAAAGATATTTTGTTAGACTTTTATTTTACAATATATGCATAATAAATCTAAATAACTCAATGTTAATCACTACTCCAGTCCAATGGGAATTGATGAGCTGGTACAACGATTCTCGTCAAAACGTTGGGCGGGTTTACTACTTTGGATCCAACATGTTGACAGCTTTTAACTGGGTTATTTTATGTAAAGCTTGAAACACTTGGTAGTATTCATAAGCACACTCTGGATCCATTTACGTTACAATTTATATCAACAATTCTAGTCACTAAGCAGATGCTGTTCTCGAGTTCAGAGGCACTTCTAGTGTTTTGTAAATGACACATACGGGTCATTAATGAGCAGGTAGGGGCTACAGCATCTTGCTCAACTATCCTTGACGGCGGACATTTGGGTGAAAACCCAGTGCACGTTGAGCACCACAACCTGACTATCCTCACGTTGGCCAACCCACTTTTACGAAATAATACGTTTATTCATGTTTGCTAAAGTGATTTATTAATTGAATTATTAAGTACAACACATTCCATGTCAATTATCTGGACATCGCTGGACACGTCACATCACTTCCTGGCTCTGCTGACGCATCACAGGACAAAACATGACACACGTCAACCAATAGAAGACCTCTGAGGGTGCCAGCATGTATGTATGCGTGTCTGCATGTTTGTTTGTCTTTGTGTGTGAGATTCTCTCTCTACCGCTGGCCGTTTTCTGCCGTCACATAGTGGAGGCTGCTACATTTCTTGAACTTTGACCTTACTTGAGAAAGTATCGCTGGCCAGTGGGCGTCTTGGCCATCTCCCAACCGGGGGGGAGCGGCATGTCGTCGGGGATGACTGGTGCGGAGGGGAGCCCCGTGGCCTGGGTGGAGAGGGAGTTGATGGGGAGGGAGGCGGGCGAGGAGTGGGCACGGACGTGATGAGGGGTCAGGGAACCGCACACTCCGCCATCCGAACTGGCCTGAGGGGGAAGAAGAGCATGAGTTCTTCGTCACGTGAAGCCATCAAAGTGTTGCTATAGAAACAAAGGGGCCACAGAGGAAGGCTGTTTGGAGACAGACAAAGCGTGTGCCGTATTATCAATCAGTAGTACTTTAATTATTTTGTCTCAGGAGTGGACCCAAAGTACAATTTGTATCCGTGTGACTCTGTCCAACCGCACACTCCTTGAGTTAGAGGAGTCCTTTGCATTGTCTGGCAGCGACCCATCTCCAATTATTGGACCCATAGTTTAAGAAACACTGGTATAAATAACAGAAACATTTAAGTTTTGCTAAAGATGCATTGTTGAGAAGACTTAAGTTAGCTGTTTATATGGCAATGTGGCTAGCGTCTAAGGGTAGATTATGTTTCCATGGGAATGTAGCTAACGTGTGAGGGGGTATAATGTCTTGTAACCTCCTACCTGTCTGGAGTGGCCGCGGGGATCCGGCTGCCGAAAGAACGAGTCTGGAAGTTTTCTCATGCGCATGGGCAGTGAGGACGGCGGTCTGGTGGTCTTATTGGGGTTCATCACGGCATTGAAGAGGGCCTCGAGATCCGTCTGTGAATCCCCGCGGACGTGCACGATCTGTTGCCCCGTCGAAGGCGCGCCATGATGCGCGTCCATAATCTTCAATTTTTGTGTCAAAACAAATCAGCACAATAAATTAACTGCGCGCGAAGACGCACACTCGATTGGTAAACAGACGAGCTCGCTCTGTATGCAATAGTCGCGTATGAAATTTGATCATGCTGTGAAACGTTGCCCCCTACACTTAAAATTGTGCTATTCAACTTTGTTCAACGTCTTGGCCTACTTCTTAACAGTAATGATCACAGCAAACGTACAAGGCAATACAGATCGTATGAAACACTACTGCGGTTTTGTTAACCGCAAAAACAGACGCGTGAAGCAAAATCTCAGCAAGCCTCCCACATACCTTCAGTCCAGTTCTCTCCTGCGTGAAGTAGGAGACTTGGTGGGTAAAATCACTGTTGGACAGATGGTTTACACGCAGTAGGTAGTCCCCATACCGACGTTGAAGAAGAATAATACATGTACAAAAACGAAAAATAAGTTACAAATACTTTTCGTCCCAAAGTCACAACTTTTTCCCCACTTCAACTTTCGGTCCAGATTCATGTGATACCGCTAAGGGGCGTGGTCGCGGTGTTTAAAGCCACCGTAGTTATACAACACGACGTCCAGTGTGCAGGTCTACCTTTAAGCCCGACATCGGGTTCATTCACAAGATTTACCGCTGGATAAATACACAACAGGGACACTCACCCTAAAAGCACTGTATTCCATCAAATGTTAGCTTTCACTTGCAATCCCCTTTCTATTTAAATAAGAAGATCTTCAGTAGATTTATTCCTTAAAGCTCAAAATGCCGTGAAGAAAAGGAAATAATGCATAATTTAGCCTGATTATGGTTAAAACTATCAAATGACAGAGTTCAGCCTGGGAGTGGGGGTCGGGAAAAAGTTGGGCTATGTTGATGGGAAGGACGGTCTGGTGGGGGGAGAGGGAAGAGAGGAGAGACGGCAGAAGGGGGGAGAGAGAGAGGGGGGTGTATGAGTGAGCTACCCTGAGAAAACATCCGTTCCTGGTGAGGCCTGCTCCGGTTGGCCGCGGATTGTTTATGCGGACACTACCATATGTATGCCCTCTAGTGGAAGACATGCATATGGGGGGAAGAAGTGTGTCTGGGACGCGCAACCAGCCCGTGGTTGCATGAGTAACCAGATCTGTCCATCCATCAGCTTGACAAGATATGTCCGTGAATGTCAGCCAACGCTGTCTACTTCTCAGAAAGATGTTTTTTTCTTATATTGAACTGAGAACATAACTTTATATCGATGGATTAACGGTTCTGCGCTTGACTATTACAATAATTCAAACCTTACTCCATCTGTTTAGTCTATACTCTGTCCAGTCTTTTGTATAAACTTTCTCGGCCTGCAGTTTGCATTTATGTATTAAATCTAATATTGATGATATGCTTTGACGGCTCTTTGCCTCACTTGGTGACAGGTCGCGTTGGATAGAAGCGCCTGCGTATGTAACATTCCCATAAACTATAACGCTGGAACTAATTACTATCATTGGTGTGTAATACCATCAATAGACCGATTGATGGTGCAAAAGGGCTCTTCAATGTTCTTATGTTTTAGAAATGACTGCTGAAGCCCAATTAACCAGGCAAGACCATGCTCCAGATGTCAGTTGTACCCACACGCATACGCGCACACACACACACACACACACACACACACACACACACACACACACACACACACACACACACACACACACACACACACACACGATCACTGCTTAACAAAAACCCTATCTTCTCTTGTCATAAAATAGCATGTAGACACGGACGGTGTAATGTTCAGTGCAGGACAGTCATTATGACGCTGAGTGGCCGTGCTCCATCAGCGTGTAATACGTTGCAGATGCCGGGCCCCTGCACCAGCGGGCCCTCCTGCATTCCTCTGGCTGACCATGGCCGTAAACCCCTAGGGGTCTGCTAGGATGGAGCTGGACATGCTGCTGCCGCTGGGCACACTCTGCGTGGAGGGGCCAGCCGCTGGGCTCCTCGTGGCCCCTGGAAAATAATACGTAATGTGGGACAACTCGCTCTACTGTCCCCCCTCCCTCCCTTGCACTTGGACTTATATTATTTACCCAACCAAACCAATAAACTGAAGTCGCTGGTTTGAGAGAGAGCGAGACAAAGAGAGAGAGAGAGAGAGAGAGAGAGAGAGAGAGAGAGAGAGAGAGAGAGAGAGAGAGAGAGAGAGAGAGAGAGAGGGTTTGTCTGGAAAGGTTTACAGAGGTTTTGAGAGAGCAGGGAAGAGAGGGAGGAAAAGTGAGGCGAGGGAAAAATGAGAGAGAGAGAGAGAGAGAGAGAGAGAGAGAGAGAGAGAGAGAGAGAGAGAGAGAGAGAGAGAGAGAAAGAGAGAGAGAGAGAGTGACCAATAGAGATTGAGCGTGAGAGAAAGTGAGAGGGAAAGTAAAAGAGACTGAATAAGAGTGAGAAATAACTAGAGGAGATGAAGAGAGATGAAGAGAGAGAGTGCGATAGTGAATAAGTGTACGAGAGGTGAACAAGAGCAAGCAAGAAGCAGAGAGAGAGAAAGAAAGAGTGGGGAGAGAAAGAAAGAGTGAGGGAGAGAAAGAAAGACTTGCACAGAAGTATGAGGTGTCCCATTTCTTTGCAACAGCTGGTTCTTGTACTGAGGGCAGGATGCAAAAAAAGCACCAGAAAAACCCATGGCTAAATCTGCTCCATCAGAGACCTGGAAAGACAGGGAGATACAAGCACCTACTTATAGATCTCCCTCTCTTAAATATTAAGAATCAAATGAGATGATATAGAAAAAAAGCTAGAGTAAAGATAACAACAGGTTTATTATAGGTAGAGCTTCTGATGCAACTTGCAACTGTTTCAACTCACCAACTGCTTCGTACTATACGAGACGTTACACATGAGCGTTCACAGCAAAGTTAGTCACACACATATATATGTTTTGACATAAAGTGAAAGTGGAACAAAGTTACATTTTCAAAGATGATCGAGAGAAGAGAGAAAGCAAATCAAAGACAGGATGCATAGGAGGAAAGAAAGAGTTTGGGGAAAAAAAAGTTCTAATTGGATATTGTAAACGGAAAAAAAACAGGCAAGCACTTTCTAAACAGATTTGTTGTAAAAAAAAAAAAAAAAAAGGAAAATGAGTGGTGTAAGCTGTTTCCATGGACGCCGGCGGCTGTGGAAGGAGGTCTGAGCTGTGTCATCAAAAGAGAGAGAGAGAGAAAGAGAGAGAGAGAGAGCGGGAGAGAGAGGGAGAGAGAGGGACAGGGAAAGAGGGAGACAAGCAGTAAACAACAGCGTGTTATAGGACAGAATGGAACTGATGTGGCCAGCAGTCTTTCTGCTTCAGCTGCTCTACCTGCCCTTCTCCGTCAACGTCTACACCGTACGTATAGCTCTACACCTTTCTTTTGGGTGGGTTTCTCATCAGCATTCGTGTTTTGAACCGATTGGTTGTGAGGAATGTGTGCTGGTCTTGTATTATGTCTAGTTATCATCAGTGCAGTGGTGTTTCTGATATTTTTCTAGAAGGATGTAAACATGGTCTTTCTGAGCTTCATGTCTAACACTTTTTTGTCTTCGTACAATTTTGTGGGGAATTTTTCTTTCCTGGATCACAAAAAAAAAATATGGCCAGGTCAATGTATTAATAGCATCACTGTTTCAAATACTTCAATGTCCGACCTCTAGAAAGGAGCGGTCGGACAGCTAGTATCAAATTGAACCAGAGAACGGTTCGGAGTAGCGTTCTAAGTATGGTTTCAATGTCTTTCTACCTGCACTCGGAAGGGGTCGGGAAACAGGACGAGCAACCAATCAGATGTCATCATCGCAGACCTGCTTGAAGTTGCATCTTCCAAAACACCAAAGTCACCCGTAGGGGGCAAGGGTCAGGATGTATGTTCAATTCCGTGCGATGTAACCGCCAAACTACTGCGTGATGACAAAAACTCCCTGTGTGGTGAGTCTACCTGGAAACCTTCGTCATCATCACCACCACCAGCATCATTGTCATCATTAACACACTACTCTGTCTGTGTGTGTGTGTGTGTATGTGTGTGTGTGTGTGTGTGTGTGTGTGTGTGTGTGTGTGTGTGTGTGCATTATATTTATCTTTTTGTGTTTGTTCTTATGTGTGTGCTAATATGTGTGCTTGTGTATGTGTGTGTGCGTGATGTTGATCTGTGTTTACTTGTATGTCTGAGTGTGCACATGTGTGTGTGTGTGTGTATGCACGGGTGAATAAATATGTGTGTCTGTGTGTATCTGTTTGTGTGTGTGTGTGTGTGTGTGTGTGTGTGTGTGTGTGTGTGTGTGTGTGTGTGTGTGTGTGTGTGTGTGTGTGTGTGTGTGTGTGTGTGTGTGTGTGTGTGTTTTGCATGGTTCAGGCCAGATACAGCAGTCTCTGCTGGCTTATGGCCGCAGCACCAGGAAGATGATCAGAGATGTGATGGATGAACAGCAGAGAGCCCTAGACTTCCTCACCACCCAGGTACAAACATTCCCCCCTCTCTAATTAGCTGGCTGTATGCATGTCATATCTCCTGTCGTTTATAATTGGCTTACAGGACAGATAGCTCAAATGTATTGGCTGACTATGCCTGTGGTTTCACATCTAGTTTTTTATTGGCCGACTGTATACTGCACATGTGGTTTCACATCTGGTGCTTTATTGGCTGTCTGATTGGCTTACTGTTTGTATGTGGTCTCACATCCAGTATCTTATTGGCTGACTGTATGCATGTGGTTTTACATCTGGTATCTTATTCGCTGACTATGCATGTTATCTCATATAGTGTCTTAATGGCTGACTCTATGCATTTGGTCTCACATCTTGTGTCTTATTAGCTGACTGTAGGCATGTGGTCTCACATCTAGTGTCTTACTAGCTGACTGTATGCATGTAGCTTCTTGTTTTCAGGTGACAGAGCTCATCACCAAAATGCAGACCCTCAGTTTAGAGGTCCAGAGAAGCAACACAGAGATGTACGCTGTCAAACCAGTACAGTCCCATGGTAATAATAACCACACACCTACATGCACACACGCTTGTGCGCACACACACACACACACACACACACACACACACACACACACACACACACACACACACACACACACACACACACACACACACACACACACACACACACACACACACAAACACAGACACAAACACACACACACACCAGCTGTAATATTTGGAACCTAAAGCTATACCCAAGCAAGCAAACTTTTTTATTTGTACTACATATTATACCCTTCATCCACTCAATACACACTAACCAATTAACAGTCAATGTCCATTAACC
>NC_044054.1:24433300-24445800 GCF_902167405.1 Gadus morhua | reverse complement strand
TGTGTGTGTGTGTGTGTGTGTGTGTGTGTGTGTGTGTGTGTGTGTGTGTGTGTGTGTGTGTGTGTGCCCGTGTGTGTGTTTGTGTGTGTGTGTGTGTGTGTGTGTGTGTGTGTGTGTGTGTTGTTGAATGAGTGCAGATGGGAATCCTAAGGGTCGGAATTCTCTGCAGACCTTGCTTCCTCTGTATCCCTCTGGAGTGTGGGAAAACTACACGTACAGATATAGACACACACACACACACACACACACACACACACACACACACACACACACACACACACACACACACACACACACACACACACACGCACAATCTTTATCTTGATGAAGTCTCAAAACTGTCAGTTCAACATTTATTGCTAACAATTAGTTTAGACTCAAGGCAGGCAGTTGCTGATAGGCCAAGAGGTCTACTAGGAGATGAAAAAACAACAATGCTGAAAATATAAACGCACACAAACCTTTGTTTGCCCACCCAGAAAATGCTTTCACTCCATATATCGATCCGTCTCAACCAGTCATGAAAACCTATACTCCCTCGGCCCCCTCTCACCTCCCCACCTTCAACCATAGCGAGGAAGCACTCGGTCCAGAGAGAGGGGGACCAGGGACCGCAAACAAGTGGTTGAGAAGTGGAACAGAGACTATTGGAGGAATGAGACAAAAGATAGAGACACAGATAGAGAGAGAGAGGGAGGGGTTGAGTGGGGGGGGGGGGGATAGGGAGAGAGGAGGGGTAGATAGATGCTGAATGTTCTTCTGGCGATGTGTGTTGGGCATGTGAGGTAAAAGCCTCTGTCGGTCGGCTACAGCAGAGGATGAACGAGAGACGGGCGGCGCGGCGTGGAGCTAACAGACCAGGTAACAGCAACCCAACCAGGGCGCAGAGCCGCGACAACCTCCTCATGTATGGTGACTGTGCCGAGGCTGAAAACTGCTGCTCCGGTCACTGCCTGGGGTGAGTACTGGCGCACTTCTACAGCAATCTTATACAATGTTAACAATGACATGACAGCACACACATGAACGCATGCATGCTCACACAAACACACACACACACACGCACGCACGCACGCACGCACACACACACACACACACACACACACACACACACACACACACACACACACACACACACACACACACACGATAACATTGAACTTTTTCCATTAAAATGCCAATAATGTGCAACATATTTCCAGTTTGTGGAAAAAAAACGGTGTAAACTCAATCACATGTTTTACCATTTCATCTTCAAATGCAGCATTCTTGAGTTTGTGGAGAACAACAGTGTATTACAGTATTTATTTAGTAAACCAACACTGCCTATTGCTCTACTGAGCTCTGTTGAGGGCTGACAGATGGACCAGAAATAACTTTTTGTTTAGTTTAGCAAGGAAGATGAGACTATCTCAGGCTGTTGCATGGAGTTATGTTTGATTTAGACTATTTTGTACGATTAATCATTTAATGTCTTAGAAACTGGTAAATAAGTTTCTCAATAAGATTTAGTGCCTTGTGCTGTAGGAATATTGTGCCTGGTTTTAGTGTTAAATATGAAAATAATAATCATTTTAACAACAAGACAATGATCAATTATTATTGTGTAGTGTAAAAAATATTATTATTAATATTATTAGTTGTATTGTTTTTAAAAATACAATATGAATAACAATCATTTTACTAATACGACTAATAATGATACATTTGATTTATATAGGCCCTATATAAATCAAATGTATCATTATTATTTGTATTAGTAATATGATTATTATTATTTAAAGGCCTTATATTATAGGGCCTTTCAATATTCCAAAGGAATTTAACAAGCGATTAAGAATGCTGTTTACCCAAAAGAATGATTCGGAAATAGAATGAGAATACAAATCAGTTTTCAAACATCATACTTAATAAGTTAATATTAAACTAAATACAAAAAGTTGAATATTGAGTTTGTAAAGGACAAGGTAAATTATTATTTGTCAAACACTAAAATACTATACGTAAGAAGTCAAGGTAACTTGACCCCCATTTGACCTCATTTATTTAGTTTTTTTTTACTAATTTACAGTTTACACAGAAACGGTTGGGATTTGATCTTCGAGTGATGTGAGCTTTCTTTTCACCAGACATCTAACACTGAAATTAGTGGCAGAGACGCAGAAGGTTCCTGCAGTCTGGTGATCCGTGTCAAAAATATTTAGGAGTTGCACATAAACGCAAACAAAATTGCGCAAACCTTATTTTACGAAAGATCTGACGTTTTAAGACATCCTTTACATGAAAGGTATATTGTATAAAACTATATTCCCATAATTTTGAGCCTAAGGGACTACTATTTTTTTAATTGGTCCTGTATTGAGTGAGAACACTGCAACCATAACCCCTGAAAGTGCTTTAAACATTTGGGGTGCAGGGCCCCGTCAGTGTACTGTACACAGGGCCCCCAAAGTGCTTGTTTTGGCCACATAGAAGGGATCCATACACTGAAATATAACTCCTTTCTTGACCCTGATCCTGTCTGTTTCTCATTGTGTGTAACCATGTCCTGCTCAAAAAGAAGGTGAGCGAGAGTTGGAGACAAGGGGGCCGGCCAGGGTTTGCGTGTTGGATGACAGAAAGCGTAGTTTAGTGTCATGTAAAATAACTGGGCGAAGAAGTGTTGAGAACAAACAGAGAGGATCAAGAAAAAAATAAAGAATATATTAGTATTTCTCCGTAGGGATCCTTTACATGTCAGTGCATGTCAGTGGCAAAAATAAACACTTTTAGAGGACATAAATTAAAGGGGCTTTATGGCCAAAAAGTACAACATTGGAGGCTGTTTCACAGATTACGGTGGTGTGTTTCTGCTCAATACCAGTGTAGAAACTGTGGGGACCTCCTGTCAAACTCTCCCAGAGGGGTCCTTTAATGACCTCGTCCCTCCCATTGACTGACAGCCCCAGCGACGGCGTCGGTAGGGGTGGCGAGGGGCCATCAGCGGCCCGGCTGAACGCCTTCAAGCGGCGGCAGGTCCTGCGAGGCCCCGCCTCCATGTTCTGCGCCCCGCTCTCGGCCCCCTCGGACGCCGAGCAGCACTTCCTGGAGGCCGCAGAGTACGGCAACATTCCCGAGGTGCGGCGCATGCTGCTGCGCTCGCCCAGCCTCAACGTGAACGCCGTGGACTACATGGGCCAGAATGCATTGCAGCTGGCCGTGGCCAACGAGCACCTGGAGGTGACCGAGCTGTTGCTAGGCAGAACGGACCTGGCACGAGTGGGTGATGCCCTTCTATTGGCCATCAGTAAGATGTGTTTGTCTGTATCAGTGTGTACACATCTGAGCACGCTCAGTTTGTCATCAAGCCACCATGTATTTTGGAGAAATCTCTAAAGATCATATGACACATGTTAAAGAGATAAGTGTTCTCTAAGGCACTAGAACACATTGCATCTTATAGTTTATACATGTGTGTTTGTGTGTGTGTGTTTGTGTATTTTGGTCCGATAGGTAAGGGGTATTCAAGATTCAAGATTCAAAAAGCTTTATTGTCTAGTATGTTGCCATACTAGAAAATTGTCTTTTGACTGAAGGCTTGGAGGTGTGTGTGTGTGTGTGTGTGTGTGTGTGTGTGTGTGTGTGTGTGTGTGTGTGTGTGTGTGTGTGTGTGTGTGTGTGTGTGTGTGTGTGTGTGTGTGTGTGTGTGTGTGTGTGTGTGTGTGTTCAATGTGTGTGTGATTTGGTTGGTTACTTAAGGGGTATCTGTGTGTGTCAGAGTGCGTCAGCTAAGGGGTTTCTGTGTGTGCGTTTGGGTGGGTTAGTTAAATGGTATTTGTGCGTGTGTGTTTGGGTGTAATAGGCAAGAATTGTCTTTATGTGTTTTTAGGTGTGTAAGGTAAGGGGTATCTGTGTGTGTGTTTATGTGCGTTAGGTAAGGGGTACCTGTGTGTGTGTTTATGTGCGTTAGGTAAGGGGTACCTGTGTGTGTGTGTGTGTGTTTATGTGCGTTAGGTAAGGGGTACCTGTGTGTGTGTGTTTATGTGCGTTAGGTAAGGGGTACCTGTGTGTGTGTGTTTATGTGCGTTAGGTAAGGGGTACCTGTGTGTGTGTGTTTGTGTGCGTTAGGTAAGGGGTATGTTCGTATAACAGAGGCTCTGCTGGCTCACCTGTCCTTCAAAGACAGTCGCCGCCTGACCGCCAGCCCGGCCCAGGCGGACATGTTGGACGACTTCTACGCGTACGATGAGGACGGGACGCGGTGAGACGGGCCGCCTCTTCTTCAAGTTAAACTTTATTTATTGCACCTTTCACAACAGGACATGAGCAATTTCCTAGTGTTTATTGTTCATAAATATTTACATGATTTGCTCAACTGTTACTGTAGTTTTTCACTGTTGGAATGTTGTTAGAATGGAATGTTACATGTAGACCACACAACCAGGACATTAGATTGGATTGGACTACATTATGTTAGAATATATTGTAATATATTTAGATTAGACTAGATTTGATTTTATTAGATTAATAGATTTGATGAGATAAAATTGGATTTTATTAGATGAGATGACGTGGGTTCTATTCCGTAGAGCCCTTCATGTTTTACTGCCAAGTTTCTACTGTAGCCAAGAATTGACCAATGGCTCTATCGAGGGAGGATGCAGTTAAGTCTTTGCATCATAACCGCTATATATATATTAAGATACGACCTATGGTTTAACAGACTAGATAACTAAACACAATTTATAAATCTATCAAGGAACCTCATAACTTAACACTTGGCTACTCAATGCTGTTGTAGATGATGACATCATTTCGAGATGTACATACTAGTTTCCCCTACGTCGTGGGAGAGGGAGGGGTGAGGGGGGGTCGAGGTGAGATGGGGTCGGGGTGGGTGATACCACATGCCCCTGTTCCCACAGGATGTTCTTCCATGGATATTCTTAGAGGTCTGTAAGACAGATCAGGTTCGTCCCTGATGTGTGTGCGTGTGTGTGTTTGGCTCATATTCCCATAGATTTTCCCACGACGTGACACCGGTGATCCTGGCCGCCCACTGCCAGGAGTACGAGATCGTCCACACGCTGCTGGGGAAGGGGGCCACCATCGACCCCCCCCACGACTACTTCTGTTGCTGCGACTCCTGCAACTACCAGCAGCAGTACGACTCCTTCAGCCACTCACGGTCCAGGATCAACGCCTACCGCGGGCTGGCCAGCCCCGCCTACCTCTCGCTGTCCAATCAGGACCCGGTACTGGCGGCCCTGGAGCTGAGCAACGAGCTGGCCGTGCTGGCCGACATCGAGAAGGAGTTTAAGGTGAGGGTCAGGCTGGTGGGATGGTTGGGAACACACACACACACACAGCACAGACACACACACAAAGCCCAGACACTCAGACATGCGTGCATGTGCACGGAGACACATGCACGCAAACACAAAAAAAAACCACACGTGCACAGGAAACGCAAACACACCCTAACCCATGGATGCAAACAACATGCATGTGAATACACACACACCCGCGCACGCGCTCAAACGCATGCAAACATAGAAGAGGAGGCAACATGGTCGGTGCACGTTGTCGTTTTCTACTCTTCTTGCCATCGGGTTGACATAATGTGCAGTGGTCTGGTCCACACTGCCTCTAAACCGACCCGCCTTTATAAGCCCAGGAAGCAGAGAGGAACAAAGACTGGAGAGGGTTCTCAGCTGAGAGGGAGAGGAGAACACAGCACAGGCCTGGCCCTGGCCTGCGCCCTGTCACTCCCTCTGGAGTAGTCCTGTAGTGCCTAACACCGGCATGCTAAGGTACCTAGAGAGAGAGAGGGTAGGCCTACCTCGGATGGTAGTGTACTTATGAAGTTAGGGTCTAAGGATGCAGGTCAGGGCAATGAGAAATAATGACAATAACGCACATTGCATTCCTGAATGGCACCACACACACGCACGCACGCACGCACGCACGCACGCACGCACACACACACACACGCACACACACACACACACACTCGCTTAACGCCACCTCTCCTCCTCTTCTCTCACCTTGTCTCTGCAGAATGACTACCACCGCCTGTCCACGCAGTGCAAAGACTACGTGGTGGGTCTGCTGGACCTCTGTCGCAGCACCGAGGAGGTGGAGGCCATCCTGAGCGGCGAGACGCACTTTGAGGACAGCTTCGAGCCGCCCGTCCGCACCTCCCTCACCCGCCTCAAACTGGCGATTAAGTACGAGCTGAAGAAGGTTGGTGCGACGTTCGTCATGTGTTCCCGTCTGGCTGTTGCCGCCGTTCAATTTGTCGGGTGTTGGTGTTATGTCGGTCTTACATTGGTGTTTTTTGGTGTAGCATGTGGTCCTTAAGTATGCCTCCACTTTGTTGGTGTTACATTGGTCCTATGTTGGTCTTATGTTGGCGTAAAATGTTTCTTATTTAGGTGTTATGTTACCTTGGTGTTAAATTGGGGTTATGGTGGTCTGACATATATGTTAGACCTGTGCTATGTAAGTGTTACATTTCTTGGTATATCTTTGGGTTTATGTT
This sequence comes from Gadus morhua, assembly GCF_902167405.1. Taxonomy (NCBI): domain Eukaryota; kingdom Metazoa; phylum Chordata; class Actinopteri; order Gadiformes; family Gadidae; genus Gadus; species Gadus morhua. The sequence continues at coordinate 24,439,277 of NC_044054.1, read as the reverse complement.
GCTGTCACTTTGGCATTGTGAAACCCAAGGTTAATAGAACCTTTGATACGAAACTAAGTAATAAACAAGATGTATTATGTGTGTCTCGTACGCTGATGTTATGTGTATGTCTTATGCGTCTTATTGGTCTATATTCTTATCACATTTGTCTTATGTTGGTATAATATTAGTGTTGCAACATTAACATCACAAAGCAGTGTGTTGATTATAAGATAGTGTGATGTTGTACTGTCCAGGGTGCTTCTAAGCTACACTATCTGTGGCTGGGTTTTACTGGTCTGTAAACTAGCCTCCCGAGAAGCACTTTGCTGTGTTCTCCAGCCTCATTCCTCATTCCTCCAGTATAGATAACAGACTAGAGTGGAAACACTGGTTAAGGTCATAGAGGCAGTAAAATACTATAGCCTGACATCCTTCTCTGCCTCCCACAAAAAAATACACACAGACACACGCAAAGACACACACACACGCACACACGCACGCACGCACGCACGCACGCACGCACGCACACAAACACACACACACACACACACACACACACACACACACACACACACACACACACACACACATACACAGACACCCACCCAGACAGACAGATACATAAATCCCCCCCCCACACACACACACACACACACACACACACACACACACACACACACACACACACACACACACACACACACACACACACACACACACACACACACACACACACACACACACACACAGACAGACACATTAACTCCCCCACACAATCACAAATATTCATCCCCCACCCATCTCCTCCCCGCTACTCACATGAGTGCATAGATGTGCGTACACATATAAACACTCACACAAACACACACAAACACACGCACACACACACACACACACAAACACACACACACACACACACACACACACACACACACATATTCATTAGCACATCCCATTACACACATACAGACAATTAAACACTCACATCCAGACAAATAAACACACACATACAGACGTAGACATGCCCGCTGACACACACCTTGTGCCTTGTCCTGCAGTTCGTAGCCCATCCCAACTGCCAGCAGCAGCTGCTCAGCATCTGGTACGAGAGCCTGCCAGGGCTCCGGCAGCAGACCACCGCCGTCAAGCTGCTGGTGGTCCTGGGTGTAGCGCTGGGGCTGCCCGCCCTCGCCATGGCCTACTGGGTAGCCCCCTGCAGCAAGGTACAGCATCTTAATATAGACATTAACTACTGGGTAGCCCCCCGTAGTAAGGCACAGCATCATCTTAAAGATATTAACTACTGGGTAGCTCCCTGCAGTAAGGTATAATATGATAATAAAGATATTATAATTCATATTAACTACTGGGTAGCCCCTTGCAGTAAGGTATTAAATCATAATATTGATATTACAATTGATATTAACTACTGGGTATTTTCCTGCAGTAAGGTAGGAGATCATAATAATTCTCTCTCTCTCTCTCTCTCTCTCTCTCTCTCTCTCTCTCTCTCTCTCTCTCTCTCTCTCTCTCTCTCTCTCTCTCTCTCTCTCTCTCTCTCTCTCTCTCTCTCTCTCTCTCTCTCTCTCTCTCTCTCTCTCTCTCTCTCTCCTTCCAGCTGGGCCGGGTGATGCGCAGTCCGTTCATGAAGTTCGTGGCTCACGCCTCCTCCTTCACCATCTTCCTGGCTCTGCTGGTGCTCAACGCCGCCGACCGCTTCGCCGGACCCCCCCTGCTGGCAAACATGACCCACCTCCATAGACCCCCCGCCGGCGGGCCCTCTGCCCCCCAGCCGGACCCCCTGCTGCTCTACCGGATGACCACCACCCCCTTCACCTGGATGGAGACCCTCATCATATCCTGGGTCATAGGTCAGGACTACTCATATCCAGGGTCATAGGTCAGGACTACTCATATCCAGGGTCATAGGTCAGGGCTAGTCATATCCAGGATCATAGGTCAGGACTACTCATATCCAGGGTCATTGTCGAGGACTACTCGTATCCTGGGTCAAAGGTCATGACGAGGTCATCACCCAGTTTGCCCATGAGCATTGTGTTTCCTGGGGGTCCCCTTACTGCAGGTATGATCTGGGCGGAGGTGAAGGAGATCTGGAGTCAGGGTCCGGGGGAATACCTGCTGGAGCCCTGGAACTTTCTAGACTTCGGGATAATGGCCATCTTCCTGGCGTCGTTCAGCTGCCGCTTCTCTGCGTTCAGCCACGCCCTGGCAGCCCAGACCGTCGTCCACCAGCACTACAGTGGCGCCTTCAACCTCTCGCTGCTGCCCCCGGAGCTCAGATACTTCACCCTCGGCAAGGGACACACAAACACAGCTCCCAATATTCATAACCCAAAGCAGCTTACTGATTTCTTTTTTCCCAAGATTACCTTGTTAATTCGTAGCATCAAAGGGTAAGCATCTTGCTCAGGGATGCTTCTAGTTTCAATTCTAGAAACTAGGATTCAAACCTAAACCGTCAGCTAGGAGCCAACCACTTGACCAGCCTACCTCCTTCCCTATAATGGGTGGCTAACTATAGTTCATAGTTAGTACTTGCATAACAGGCTCTACTACAAACAGCATCAGAGGAACACGCCACACATTCCTGTATTTGTTGATTGTGACAGTTAGGAATAACGTGGCGGTCTCTCCCTTGTTTCCTCTGTAGCGCGGATGGACTGGTTGCCCTCGGACCCCCAGCTGGTGTCGGAAGGTCTGTACGCCGTGGCCGTGGTGCTCAGCTTCTCGCGGATCGCCTACATCCTGCCGGCCAACGAGAGCTTCGGGCCGCTGCAGATCTCGCTGGGCAGGACGGTGAAGGACATCATGAAGTTCATGGTCATCTTCATCCTGGTCTTCCTCGCCTTCATGATCGGCATGTTCAACCTCTACTCCTATTACCTGGGGGCCAAGGAGAACGACGCCTTCACCACGTGAGACACCAGGAGACACACACACACACAAACACACACACACACACACACACACACACACACACACACACACACACACACACACACACACACACACACACACACACACTTTGACACAGTCACCGTGTTATAAGAACATTGAGGTAGAGCCGATCATGTAAATACAATGATTGTGTTTTTGATATTTTGTGATATACAAGTTTGAAATAAAAGGATTGAAGGAAATAATAAAAAAAAGTCAGTATTTGTACTCATTTGTACTGATAATTATTTAACCTGCCTCTTCTGACATACCTAGATGTATGCCAGATAGATGGCAAAGATTGTTACAGTCAACTGGGTAGGCTGGTAGACTGATCTATCCAGCACACATTTATTTGGATGTGTGCTGTACGCCCACTTGTGATGTCAGAAGGGGCAGATTTTCAAAACGGCTTGTAACGGCTAATCACACTCAAACCTGGTGGTATAATATGTCACCTTAAAATAAATCTTAACAGTGCAGAAGTTAAATGAATTTGTTGATGATGATGAGGCCAATGACAAACAACGAAGGTGATCAACGGTGTGTCCCGGTGTCTGGCTTTCAGCTTGGAGGAGAGCTTCAAGACGCTGTTCTGGGCCATCTTCGGCCTCTCCGAGGTGCGCTCAGTGGTGATCAACAACGGACACAAGTTCATCGAGAACATCGGCTACGTGCTGTACGGCGTCTACAACGTCACCATGGTGGTGGTGCTTCTCAACATGCTCATCGCCATGATCAACAGCTCCTTCCAGGAGATCGAGGTACGACCGGGGAGAAGGGATCCACCCTGAGTGCGTCCATTCTCCATGTTTCTACCTTGAGGATGGAGGGGTTGTTTCCTGGCCCTCGGGCCGTTCCGCTCATGCTAAGAGTTATCATCTCACGATGTTGTAAGACACTTTGGAAAAAGGGATGGCATCAAAATGGCGTGCATGTATTTATTGAATTACACAATTACTCCACGTTATTTTAATAACGTTGCTCATTTTAGGCAATTGTTAGACACTGATTCTGATTACATTATCTTTAGAATAACTTTAAGGCAAAACAAATATAGAAGGGTTTACACATGTCAAGCCTTATAGCATACTCGCCTAAGTCATATTTTAAGGTTCATCTTGTATTTGGCGTAAAAAATGAGTGATAATGATTATTGAATGTAAAAAGCACTCTGATTGACTTAAGATATAGCCAATGAGGCACCTTGAATCAGCAGCAAAAGGAGAGTAGAGTTAGGTTAGATATCACAATTTGGCCACAATATGACCTAGGGCGGAAATTATGCTATGAGGCCAACAATATGGGTCCAAAACATTCCCTTATAATACCTACTTATTTCTCTGCCTTACCCCTATCGTCCCTCACCCCTAAACGGGAGGCAGAACGACGCGGACGTGGAGTGGAAGTTTGCCAGGGCCAAACTGTGGTTCTCTTACTTCGAGGAGGGCAGGACCATCCCGGTGCCCTTCAACCTGGTCCCCAGCCCCAAGACCCTGCTGGGCCTGGCCACGGGCCTCAGAGACATGCTGCTGCACCGCCTGGCCGGGCCCGGAGACCCAGAGCCGGCCACCGCCCAGCTCAACCAGGCACAGAACCATGTTCACACTTAAAGCTGCTGTAGGAGGGACTTCAGAGGTGCAGAAGGGGAGAGCAGAAAAGGGCAAGGTTTTAAAGATAAACAACCCCATACAAGGATAGCAGACATTCTTACAGAACATTTCATCAACTCACTGCTGAATAATAATGGTGTTTCTAACAAGTTTCATTCAAAGTAAAGCTCTTAAATCGTGCCTACAGCACCTTATAACACCCTATTCAACCCAGTGAATGTAGGTGGTGTTACAAAAGGAACATTTAGTGCAAATCAATTGAAAATTGAATTAGCAGAATAACAATTGAAATGGCAGCTAATGGCGTCCATGTAGAATAGTTACCATTAATTCATTTTGCCAGTGTTCAACCCATTCCAAAAAAATGCTACTTAAGAGATAGGTAGGGGGAAGGCTGGGGAACATGGAGGGTCAAACCCAGAACCTTACCTCCGTATGAAATATATTTCTTTATATTTCTGCTAATTCCCTTTTGATTCTTATTTTTAGTCATAATTGTTCACAGTGTGGCTCTGCTGTAATGAGTTCTCTCTGACCTCTGCTACTCTTTGCTGTTTTTTGCTCTGTGGAGCCAACACTCGTCCAAGTAGTTTTCCAGCCACACTCATTCCTTCTCTCAAGACACAGATAAAAGATGGACTGGTTGTGATCACTGACACAGCAAAATCCCCCCCCCCCCCCCAACAAACAAACAAACGCACGCGCGCTCGCACGCACACGCACACGCACGCACGCACACACACACACACACACACACACACACACACACACACACACACACACACACACACACACACACACACACACACACACACACACACACACACACACACACACACACACACAACTGTGTTTGTATGACACAAAACTGGCAAAGAAAGTTTTTTTTTTTGCCTTGTCCTTGTATAAGAAAGTGTAAAAGCCAGAGTCTTAACGGTCTTATACAACTGTCTAAGGTGGTTATATGGAAGGCTTGTCGGACTAGTTCCAGTAATAGATGCAATTATGTTATTATGTTACCTAAAGGAAAATTCATGGCTTAACGTTTCAAATTCCCACTTTTCCTTAAACCAAAGTTTACGTAGGCACACCAAATATCAAGTTACATGCAACCAAAACAAAGTATATTGTGTGACAAGCTCGTTAGATCCCATTTATTCAACCATGACGATAAGAACATTACATTGCAAGACTACTACTTGTCCATAGCTCTTGACCTGTTAGCTGTTATTAAAACAAAGCGTGTGAGCACCTCCTTGTGGTCATACAATGGCACAACAGACTGCTATAGTATTTATACTGCCATTAAACAAAACAAAGAAGGGAGCTTACAAAACTTGATTGTGGAAGTTTATAAAGCCCCTCCACCTCTGGGGATGTAGGCTAATTGGCTGTTTGAGACTATCATTGTAATATAGGAAAAA
>NC_044054.1:24313300-24430800 GCF_902167405.1 Gadus morhua | reverse complement strand
TTGATGTATTGCTCAGGAACATTCGAGTTAGGTGTATGTGATGTAGTTCTCAGGAACATAGGAGTTAGGTGTATGTGATGTAGTTCTCAGGAACATAGGAGTTAAGGTACGGCCACACTGAGCGCGCAACACGCCTAACCCGCCGCTTGATCATTGTGTGTCACAAAAATGGTTCAACGGGCCTAACGAGCCTTACGTGCCTAACGCAGCAAGATGAGCCCACCCAAAACGTATTTTCTGAAAAAAAATGGCTGGGTGCATGACATCCTCCGCAGGCGCTCACAGCTGGTTGAGTTTCGCCACCTCCTCCAGGAACTCCGCCTGGATGACGGCCGGTTCCAGCGGTATTTTCGGTTGACTGGGGCCATGTTCGATGACCTGCTAGCCCGGGTCGGTGCCAGGATCTCCCGTCAGGACACCCACTACAGGCGCTCCATATCAGCTGTGGAGCGCTGCGGAGCGCCTGTCCTCCATCTCTCTGCCAGTAACGTCGGGTCAAGCTCAACGCTGATTGGCTATCGCGGCTAAGCGTCACACGCAGGAGCGTAAAAAATTACATTTTTGGAACTCCGCGTTGGCCGCGTTATTTAGGTGCGTAAAACGCCTTTAACGCGCCTAAACCAATGGTTCCCTGTGCAAAAATTCCAATTTTCTCCGCCTCTAGCGCACGTAACGCGTTCAGTGTGGCCGTACCATTAGGTGTATGTGAAGTAAGTCTCAGGAACATTACAGCTCGGAGTATGTGATGTAGTTCTCAGGAACATTAGTTAGGTGTACGTGATGTAGTTGTCAGGAATGAGGCCTGTTCTGCTGTTGTATGTTGCCTGCAGCCAGCCCGGCTCCACTGAAGGACACACTGTGGAGACAAACACAAGTCAAGTCTCAACAGCTCCACGACAACACACGCCGTTGACACACCCACAATGTGTTGTCGTGCCTTGTGTGTGCACAAATGGTGTGTGTATGTGTGTGCATGCGTGTCTGTGTGCTTGTGTGCGTGCATACGTCTTTGTGTGTGTGCACCTGTCTGTGCATGTGTGTGTGTGCATGCGTACATGTGTGTATGTTTATGCATGCGTACATGTGTGTTTGTGTGTGTGTGTGTGTGTGTGTGTGTGTGTGTGTGTGTGTGTCTATGCGTACGTGTGTGTACATGCGTGTGGGGTTGGTAGCTACCGTTTGAGAAGTGTGCTCCCTGGGGAAAGCTGAGCTCATGACTGTGTTCTGCCTCACACGAGTACAGCGCCTTGGCATCCCTGGGCGAGAGAGGTGCAGAGAGAGAGAGAGAGAGAGAGAGAGAGAGAGAGAGAGAGAGAGAGAGAGAGAGAGAGAGAGAGAGAGAGAGAGAGAGAGAGAGAGAGAGAGAGAGAGAGAGAGAGAGAGAGAGAGAGAGAGAGAGAGAGAGAGAGAGAGAAAGAGAGAGAGTGATGGAGAGAGAGAGAGAGAGTGATGGAGAGAACAAGAGGGGGGAAGAGAGAGAGAAAGAGGGCAAGAGGGAGGAAGAGAGAGAGACAGTAACATATTTTCACACGCTGCAGTTTGGGTGCGGAGGCATAGAAAGTCGTCTGGTGTCTGATGTGAGGCCGTTTTGAAGGTGTGTGTGATTGTGTCTGGTACAAAGGTCGTATTCCTACCTTCCTCTGGTGAACACGTCGAACGCTGAGGAAAATATGGCACTTTCCCGCAGCGGAGCTCTGGATGACGCCACAGGCCAACACATGCAAACACAGAGGCATTCATGAATGAACACGTACAGGTGCATGCACCGCAACACAAAGGCATGCATGAACACGCAGCCACACACACAAAGGGAAAAAAGAGACACGGAAGAAATGGTGACATGTGTTGCGAGTACGACTCTGTCGCGATACACTGTAGTAGGAGGTGGTAGAGAAAGGGAGGACCTGCCTCCCGGACACTTCCTTACATGTAAGCAGGCTTCTGGTAGCCGTTGGTGGCGGCGGGGTGTCTGAAGCTGAGGTCGGTGCCACTGCGGGTGTGAGGGGCCCTGTGTTGCAGCGCTCGGTCCCTGGGGTCCAGGGACATCAGGCTCTGGACGGAGCCATGGCAGCTCTTGTAGTCTGAAGCACACAGCAGGGCCAACAAGGCCGTTCAAATATCAATACCGAGATGGAAATAGATTCACACGTGATGGATAAATATTCATCAATCATCAATAATCATGGATTATCATGAACTATGACCATAACCGAGAGAGCCTCATATCATTCTCACCATGACATCATTCATCTCAATGACGTTGTTCACCTCGCACACCTAATTCACCTTGATGATAGATACCTCACAAACGCACAACGCAACATCATTCACCTCACACATACATCATTCACAAAAGACACATCATCCACCTCGCACACCTAATTCACCTTGATGATAGATACCTCACAAACGAACAACGCAACATCATTCACCTCACACATACATCATTCACAAAAGACACATCATCCACCTCGCACACCTAATTCACCTTGATGTCAATTACCCCAGCCATCATTCACCTTAGACACATCATTTTCCTCACACACATCATTTCCCTCCCAAGCACCACTCTCCTCACACACCTTATTCACCTCAATGCCATCACTCCCCTCACCACATCACTCTCCTCACCACATCACTCTCCTCAACACATCACCCCCCTCACAGGCCTGCTAGTGCAACACACACAACCCACCTTCAGAGATCTGGAGGGAGGTGAGCGAGGAGGCCGCCGAGAGAGGGTAGGGGAACAGAGAGGAGGACGAGGACGAGGAGGAGGAGGTTCTCCGGAACGCGGCCCTGCGCTGCGCCGTGGAGGCCGCCTCCGCGCTGCGTCGGGACAGCACCCCCGCCGTGGCGTAGGCGGTGGCGGGGGAGGTGGGGCAGCAGGAGGGCGGGGGCGCGAGCGGGGAGGTCTTCAGGGAGCAGTTGGAGGCGGCCCTTGGGAGGGGGACCATGGAGGCGGCGGCGGGGGGGGTCGAGGCGGGGCTGCCCTGCAGTGAGGAGGTGCGCTCCACGGCGGGACGCTCCACGGCGGGACGCCGGAGGGTGCTGGAGCAGGAGGAGGAGGAGGAGGCCAGGGAGGCCCTGGCGGCCTTCACCACAGCAGCGGCGGCGACGGTGGCGGCGTTCGGCCGTGAGGCCGGACTCCTCTCCACCGCCAGGGGGAGGGAGGAGGTGGAGGAGCAGATGGAGGAGAAGGAGGGCTGCCGGGGGGACGAGGAGGTGCGTGAACCGGAGGGAGCACATTCCGAGGAGGCGGCGGAGACGGCGCCGGCGTCCGTGTGGGGGTCGGCGTCTCCTCCGTTGAGGGAGTGCGGCGACGGGGAGCAGGGAGACGTGGAGGAGACGGAGGAGGAGGAGGCGGGAGGGGCGTGGGAGGGGGAGAGAGGAGGAGAGGGGATGGACAGGCCGTTCTTCTCCGAGGAGTGGGAGGAGAGGGACTCCTGGCTGCCCCGGGGCGTGGTGCTGGGGCTGCTGAAGGTATCGCCTGGGGGGGGGGGGGGGACACACACGGAGATGGAAACCCCAGAACCAGAGTGGAACTCAGACATGCAGCGTTCACCGGCTCACCGAGTCACCCACGCTGTGCAGTGTGCACAGTACAGACCACACACACTATGTGTGCCCAAGGGGGCTCAGTGCACACACAGACAACAAGACATTACAACCCCCCCGGTCCCTGGGGAATAACCATACTGGTTTGGGGGAATAAACCCTCATGACTGTCTCTTCTGTTTACGTTCGTGGCTGCCACACTAACAAAAATTCTAAGGGCAGAACCGGTACAACAAGGTTGCGGCACGTCTTAGGGGGTAAATACATCGGTGACCGTTGTTTAGGTGAAAACAGAAGAGACGGTCGAAACTGTTTGATTGCCTGGATTCGGTACTGAACTAAAAAACATTAAAAACACTTAAAAAAACACATAAACGATAGACATAATTGTCCATTGTGTGTCGCACGACGTGAGACAAAGCACGGCGAAAGGGTTCAACTCTGAGCAGGTAAGTGGATACGTCCCCGCGCTGCCTGGGAATAAGTAAGCGGGGTGGGGGTGAAAGTGTGTTTCCTCTGCTGAAACCAAGTAGTAACACGTGTGAGGCAAGACGTTGGCAGCGCTGGCTCACCGAAACCTCCCCCAGGCCCTGAACCGGAGGGACGCGCTGAGTGAATGCGGAGGTTGCTGCATGTTAAGACACATTCCCCACATTCCCCCCCCCCCCCCCCCCCCCCCCCCCCCCCCCCCCTCCACCCATAACCCCTGTGTGAGTGCTCTACTTCTACTACACCACCACCCCCACCACCAACACCGGCGTCCCAGGAGCTAAACCAGTTGCGGATGTCGTCCCGCCTGCCTGCGCTGGCCTCCCCATTACCTCTGATTATCTAACCATTAACACACCGTGCCTAAGAAGAAAGAAGCCCCCTCAGCGGGGGGCTTAAGACCCAGCCCGGGGGAGGTATCGTCGGCTTCTTTTGGGGGAGGGGGTGCTGGGTTTCATTCATTCAACCTGACGAAACTGCTGCGGTGTCTGGTGTTGATTTGCCGTGTGAGTGACAGTTGCTGCGGGCCAATGAGACGTACTGTCGTTGTCGGCCAGACAGAGGGCGGGGGGGTAGAGGCGGGGCCTCCTCTTCCCGGAGGACATGCAGATGGCCCTGCTGCGCCGGGAGTTCCCCCGGGAGGACGAGGAGGCCGGGGGCAGCAGGACTGAGGGGTCCGGGACCTCACCGAAGATCTGGAGACAACCCACACACACACACACACACACACACACGCACACACACACACCTCAGTGCCTGCTTTCCTGGGTACAGTTTGTGTGTGTGTGTCTGTGTTGGGGTGTGTGCATGTATATGGGTGTATATGTGTGTGTGTGTGTTTTCAGAATGATAATATGGACTTTACATTAGTGATGGGTCGGTCGCGAACGATTCGGTCAGAACGAACGAATCCCGAAGGTGAACGCTGAGAACTGACTCCCAAAACAAGAGAACTGATTATTTTTTATTTTTCTTTAAACATATAACAAAAATATGGTCACGTAAATGAAATATACAATTGAACAGAGCTTCGTCTCCCCGCAACCTTATATTGATTGAGTCTAAAACATTCTCAACGATTCAGCCAATGAGAGTACTACAGCAGGTAGCAATCGCGTTGCCATGGCACACGGGTAAACAAATGACAAGGCACCGCCACACAAGTTAACTAACGATCGCTGTAGGCTTCAATTTCATGCAGGCACTTTGTTTTCTTTTTATTTTGTTCTACATCACAATTGGGTTATTGCATGCTTTAATAAAGTATTGTTTTTGCCTACCATTACGAGTCTCGTTTGGTAAGTAGGGAATTCGCACAATGGGGCAGCTGCTGCTTGCTTACGTGCTTCACTAATTATTAGCGCTACTTGGAAGACGCCATTTCATTCTTACTGCACCCAATTATGTATTAAATTTGTGTTTGCTCTGTGGTAACAACGCTTTTTGGCAATGAATCTTATACCGTTGGAAAGCCTGTATAGTTCCCTTTCAAATGGTGCCCCATTTGTAAGGAACATGCACTGGAGCAGCAGAGCTGAGTATGTCGGTTGCGCCCATGAAAAATTTGCCAAATCTTCTCTGCCAATGCCAAACAGCTTATTCTGCCATTGACTCGTTTGGTGTTTGGTGGATGGATGATTGAAGTTTGAAGAAACAAGACATATTGGCAATTTAACAATTTATTCATTTCACAAACAGGAGCCTCAGTAGTGTGTGGAAGAACCATACACAGCCACAACAGCCTGGCACCTCCTCCTATTGCTGGTCACCAGCCTGGTTACACAAGTCAGCCAACGTGGTTGTGTTGGTCACTCTGGCACGAACAGCACGCCCAAGCTGATCCCACAAGTGTTCAATGGGGTTGAGGTCAGGACGGCTAGCAGGCCATTCCATCCTCTCCACTCCCACATTCTGGAGGGAGTTTCTGATAAACCCCGCCCTGTGGGGGCGAGCGTTGTCATCTTGGAGGATAGAGTTCGGTCCCAGACTGGAAATATGGGATTGCCACTAGTTGCAGAATCTCATCTCTACATCTCTCTGCATTGAGATTGCCTCCAATGATGACAAGCCTTGTTTTTCCAGTGAGGGAGAGGCCGCCCCACACCATCACACTGCCTCCACCAAAAGATGTTATTCTATCGGTGCAGCAATCAGCATAGTGTTCTCCGCTTCTTCTCCTCACTTTGACCCTACGATTTTACTGCCGTGGGCAGAATCTGGACTCATCACTGAACATAACGTTCCTCTGCATGTTCAGGTTCCAGTGCACGTGTTGCCGACACCAGTTCAAACGGGCCTGACGGTGAAGGGCAGTCATACAGGACTCCTGGCAGCCCTATGAGACCGGAGATTGGCTGCTTGTAGTCTGATCCAGATTGTCTGGGCAGAGAGCCGTCTGCTATATCATCCTGCAAACCTTGACTGCAAATCTGTAGAAGACAGCCTACGGCACCTAAGTGCTGACAGGGTGATGAAATGGTCTTCTTGGGGTGTCGTCTTCTAGGGTACTAGGGCTCACTCCAAATAATGCCACAACTTGGTTTTTTGCGGAACACCAGCTTGAAGTTGCCATATCGCAAGGGCCCTATCCAGGTCAGTCAAACGCGGCATGCCGATTCTTGGAGCAGACACTTACTGACTGTAGCTGTACTTACAGTAGTAGCAAAATAACCTGTTTGGCAATGGCAGAAAATATTTTTTCATGGGCGCAACCCACATACTCAAACCCACTTACAAATGGGGCACCATTTGAAAGGGAACTAAACTGGCTTTCCAACGGTATAAGATTTATTGCCAAAAAGCATTGTTACCACAGAGAAATAATCGACCAAACACAAATTTCCTTACTATTTGTGCTAAGTTTATATGCTTAATATGTAAACTTAACTGGGTAATTTCGCCAGAACATTAGAAAGTAGTAGGCGACATGCATGTTGATTAACATTTATTCCATAATTTCCGATTCCCTGCCAAATGACGTAACAGACCATCTGCGAACGAATCAAACGAACGAATCAAACGAACGAATCAAACGAACGAATCAAACGAACGAATCAAACAAACGAATCTTGATAGTGAACGGAACTGAAAGAGCTGATTCCCGGAAAATAATCGTTTTGCCCATCCCTACTTTACACACACTTTGTAAGTAGTGGAAAGTGTGTTTATACTCTTCTGTGTCTGCATGTGTTTGCGTGTGTTTGTCTGTGTAGGTCATGTGCATGCAAATTTGTGGTTTGCGAGCATGTGATGTGTGTGTATGCGAGTCTGCTTGTGTACATCTATATGTGTGTGTGTGTGTGTGTGTGTGTGTGTGTGTGTGTGTGTGTGTGTGTGTGTGTGTGTGTGTGTGTGTGTGCTCCCACCTTATCGCGATTCTCGATCATGATCTCCACCACAATGTTCTGGAACTTGATGTTCATCATGGCAGCCACCGTTTCCTCCTGTGACCTCATCAGGGTGGGACCGAAGATCATGCCCAGGTTGGACACAGTCATGAGGTTCTGCACGCTGTGGGTGGAGACTCTGAAGACACAACACCCAGTAAATCCCACATCATTTAGAGATACATTCAGCATGAATGAAAAACCAAAACACGTATGGCGTGAGGCTTTTATCAAACGTGATTTACAGTGAAGTCAGATACGAGTGAATAAGGAGCAGGTAGGGGTTTGGGAAGGACTGTGCATGGATGCCTACAGGGAGGCTGAGAATTTGCGGGATCGAACCCAGCACCTTTCACCTCGGAGCCAATCCACCACACAACATCCGGCCTCCGGATTAAAAGGTCATTTCTGTATATTTCGATTTCGATTTCTATGATGCATAGCATTTAGGAAAACGATCATCGGTTAACAGCTATTGGCCTTATTCACCTAGCCGCCATCTTGGTTTCATCATGGTTCTATCATGGTTCTCAACGCAAGCCGCAACTAAATGTAGAGTTCTGTCCCCCTGCCTAGCTAGCGATGAGAACCAAGATGGCTGCCAGATGACTAAGAGGTGTGTTTTGGTTTGAGTTTGAGTTGGGTTCAGATTGGGACAGAAATCTCTCTCTGAAATTCTTGATACACACAGATCTACGAATCCATTCCATTTTTGCCAACACCTTCTCTACCAAGCAAAGGACGGGGGGCGTACTTGAGGAGGTGGTCCGTCAGAAGGTCCAGCATCTCTCGGTTCTTCTCCGGCAGCTTGTACACCAGAGCGTGGACGGCTCTGATGCGGTAGCCCTGGTCATCTGACTCTGAGACACACAGAAACCAAGCCTCAACAAACACAGACCCAGATAAACAGCGGATTCGTCTAAATAACCACGAAGCTTAATCGCATGGTAACGTAATTCTTCTTTCTGGTTATTTTGATCGAGCTTAAGAATGTTGTTGCAACCAATGTTGTTGGCCTTGTAGCTCCTGTTTGTCTACTTGGGAGAAGAGTTCCTGTTCCTCATTGAGGCAACTGGTGATTTTTCTTACTGGCAGCTTTGATGAAGTCTTTATGCAGTTTGTAGGTCATCAGAGGCTCTGCCAAACACCTGCAAAGATATAAAAATATATATATAAAAAAATGTTACCTTTATTTAATCAGGTAATAGTCTTATTGAGATTAAAATCTGTTTTGCATGTTGAAGACGAATATATATGATTATGGACATATTCTAAACATACGGTATTCCACTATCATAAGGTCTGAAGGAGCCAATCACAGCCCCCCCCACAGTTCCCTTTGTCCGCTCTAATATAGCTTAACTTAGAAGAATGCTGCATTACCGAGACAGGCTAGTTAATTGGCGCTTTTATTTTGAAGTGCATGTAAGCTTTCAGGTAAGTCACCTGATGTAGTTCTTCAGGCCGCTGGTTATGGTCTTGTTGTCCCAGAGGTCCGGGTCCAGCTGTGTGTCAGGAGTGGCAGTGGAACCTGCAGTCACAATGCAATCAGTAGTGGATGATAATCTATGCACAATATAATAAACACTGCCTGTATAACAATATAATTACACACAATCACCAACTTCAAAACAGTCCCATTAGACCATTAATAGAACGTGCGGATATCTGTTTGGGAAGGAACTGACATCACACGGTTCCTTACCAAATACGGTCGTCATCAAGCGCTGGACTTTGGAGTTGACCCCTCCCGTCCTGTAGAGTCCAAGCATGTCAATGCCTGCTCACACACACACACACACACACACACACACACACACACACACACACACACACACACACACACACACACACACACACACACACACACACACAGACAAGTACACAGACACACACACACACACACACACACACACACACACACACACACACACACACACACAGACAAGTACACAGACACGTATACACACACACACACACACACACACACACACACACGCACGCACACACACACACACAAAGACACACACAAGTACACAGACACACACACACACAGACACGTATACACACACACACACACACACACACACACACACACACACACACACATACATACACATACGAACACACACACACACACACACACACACACACACACACACACACACACACACACACACACACACACACACACACACACACACACACACACACACACACACACACACACACACACACATATAGAGAAATGGACAAACAGACAGTCAAACAGATTCAATAAACCAGTTAAAAAGAAGAAAACCTCTCCAAATCTATATGCAATATAAAATAATATTATATAATTAAAAACGAATTGAAACGACTATTCTTATTTAATTAAAGATTTTATTTATAACAAGAGGTTAGAAAATAATATACATTTATATAATACATATGAAATGAATATCATATGAGTAGGAGTTACCTCTCATCTCCACCAGCTCAATGCACCTTTTGACAAAGGTGAAGCCTGTTTCGTTGAGGAACGCTGAGGAACAAACACACAAACACACCTCAATACCGAGTATCACTGACCTCCCGTCACCACAGTTTGAACCAAAGGAGAAGAAAGCACTTACTCTCCTCCTTCTTGCTGAGCAGCGAGGGTAATGTATAGATCTGGAGATGGAGAAATAATACATATAGTGTGATAATTATTTTGACGATGCAAATGATGAATGACAAATGTAGAAAGAGTTGCCACACTGAGCTGTGGTTGAACAAAGCACGTTAACAGAACCCTCAAGTGAGAAATTATCAAAATTATATGTGTGTATGATATCAGCTCTGTACATGCTGGATAGCCTTATTTAACGTATAAGCATATTGATAAATACAATTAATCAGAAATATGGAAATAACTAATGAAAGGACAGAGAGGCCATACCGGTTCCTTCCCGTCCATGGCCTCCAGCCACAGCCTGCGGTTGGACTCCGACAGGGCCTGCAGTGTGGTCACACCATGCCTGGAAGACCAACACACAGCAGACACTACTCATTCATCCACACATTCACAATCTTCAATCACATGTCCATCCCCTATACCTGTGGAGTTCCTTTTGGCCCAAAACCTATCAAATATCAATGTCTTTCTCATGTCAAAAAGCGAGATAATAAATGTGCATTGAACATTGTTTCTAAATATAGTATTCGCCCTTTCAGGCATGCACAGGCATGTATCAATATATTTCTGAGGAAGAAGACCCACGAGATCCCACGACCCACATTTGGAAACCCCTTACCATATCTCTTTATTAGTTTATTCATAATTCTGTATTTGATGTTTAGATGTAAGTACTTATGCACATATCTGTTTTGGTTTAGAATCTATCGTTGTGTATATATGTGTCCGTGTCCCTCACCTCTCCACCACCTCAATGTCGAAGCAGAAACGTTTGTCTATGGATTCCCTCTTCCTTCTGACGCACGAACGCAGATGTAACATCTCAGCTCCCTGGCTCACCACACCGTTCTGTATACACAGGCGCACACACACGCACACACACACACACAAACATACATATATGTGAACACACCGTTGGATTGATACACAGAGATACACACAATAGTAACAACAGAAAGGTTAAAAGTACAAAGATAAAATAGATACAACTATCTGCACCTCCCCCCTCCCTCTCCCTGCTCACTACAAAACCCAGTCCAAACCAAAAACGTAGTGAAAAAAAAGCTTTCTCTACACTGCTGCAGATTCTGAGCAAATGAACCTAGAGCCCTGTAGGCTTACATATAGCATCGTCATGACAGAATAGGTTTAGACTATATTTCAAACCAAACATATTGTACCTTTAAAGAGAGGGTTCAGTGGGCGGGTACCTGTCTACTTGCGGGGCGTGTCTCTGTGTTGCTCATGGTGAACAACTTGGAACCTTTCTCATACGTACAGTAGTATCTGGTCCACACGGAACCAAGAGCTCCTGCAACACAGACACACACACACACACACACACACACACACACACACACACACACACACACACACACACACACACACACACACACACACATACACAGCGGAAACACACACACACACACACACACACACAAACACACAGACATGCATGCATACACACACACACACACACACACACACACACACACACACACACACACACACACACACACACACACACACACACACACACACACAGACGAGCCACACGCACACACACACACACACACACACACACACACACAACCACAGCAGAACCACACACACCAAGGATGAGGACTAGGCAAAAGGTGAACTAATACAGTTAATTTTGTCAGTAGACCTGTGATACACAATCTATTATAGATCCTATTATTCCTCTATGATATTTGATTATTGAAAGAGTTAATCCACAGCGTGAGAGTGTGAGAGTGTGTGTACTTTTCTCCTGCAGGTACAGGAACCCCTCCATGGTGAAGCAGCCGGGGGCCTTCATGTCTGCCTCCGACGAGCGGATCCTCTTCATCAGCCTCTCCACCTCCGCTCTGGTGCTCTCAAAGTTATTACGCGTCTAAACCGTACGCACACATGCACGCACACACAGAGCACACCCAGAGCACACATGCACGCACACACAAAGCATACACAGCAAAGGTGAGCACACAGACAAAACACACACACACAGAACAAACCCACAGAAACACAAACACACATACACTTATTCAATTTATAAAAAAGAATAGGCAATAAACAAATAAATTATGTATATATATATATAGATATATATATATATATATATATATATATATATATATATATATATATATATATAATACAGAGCAACAGATTTCTCTTATCAAAAGGCCTTCAAGAGTAGTTCACAATGTGATGAAGCAAACAAAGATAGAGAGGGACAAAGCACCGGTCGATGAAGCTCTGGGGACATGTTTGTAAGGTCGGCGTGAGGTCAAACAGTTCTTAGGGGCTATCAGTGGACTGGGTTGACCTTATGAGGTAATTTATGATGTCATCATAGCACTCGACTCAGGGGAAGGACATTCTTTTCTTTTAGGGACAACTTAGGCTAAGAGTTGTGTAGTTATCCCTGAACCTCAACAACGGCAAGCAAACTTACGTTTTGTAGGTTGAACTGCAGCTGCTGCTTGTAGGGCTGGAACTCATTGGCAAGCTCATAGCCCTCATGGTAGAAGGTAAACAAACCCTGCAGGAAGGCCAGCAGCTGGGAGCCCCAAGACCAGAGAGAGAAAGAGAGAGAAATACAGTGAAAACAGTGGATATTGCTGAAGAATGTGGACTACAACTTGGCACTCTCAGTCTGATTAGAACAATCAAAGGGCACCTTTGAGCAATCAAAGGGCACCTGTTTAATGTCAAACTCTCCTCACCTCTTTCTTCCCATTTCTCATTCTGAAACTTAAATAGTAGGTTTACTTATGTTTTATTGGGACTTTTGAACCTTTGATATTTGGATCTCCATAAATTTAATGTATTTCATAACAACATTTTGACTATTTGTTATTTTTTCTAGCGATGTCCCCAGCATTTGTTTACCAATCAACAGACAAAGCCCTCTCAATCATTAGAGAGCGAGAAAGATCAGCACAGGAAATGCCAAGGCACCGAAACAGGAAGTGGGCGTGACTGATCTGATCACGGTATGGCCCTCCTCCCTCACCGGCTCCACAAACTCAAACTTCTTCCTCTCCTGGACCTCTTGGATCTTGAAGACGTACTGCAGGGACGCGTCGTAGAACACCTGCCTGTCCTTCCCCATCTGAGAGTCCGCCTGGAACAAAGGTGTGGCGGTCAACAAGGAGCCAAAGCGCCTCATATTGTAACCGAGCCACCTTTCTAGGCAGAACTTCAGGGACCGAATGATCAATATTTGTGTTGGCGCCGGTCTTTGTGACACCACTGAACCCAAAGCCCTCTAATGGGCAAGGAAACCCTTCCCATATTCAAGGGGGACAGCCCTCAAAAGAAGGAGAGATAACAGAGAGAGAGAGAGAGAGAGAGAGAGAGAGAGAGAGAGAGAGAGAGAGAGAGAGAGAGAGAGAGGCTTACTTCCTGTAGGTGAGATTCCTTCTTCCTGGATGAGAGACTGAGATGTTTCTCAAGAACAGAGTAGTACTTTTCTGTCTCTTTGTCAAACTGCTTCTTCCCTTCCTGGGAAACAACGAGAGCACATAAGTACGTCAGTGATTTGGAAAACATTCACTTTTTTTTAGGGCTGGTCAAGGATTAAAAGTTTTAATCGCGATTAATCACAGTTTTAAAATTATGTTTTAAATCCACTCCAATTGAAGTTAAATGAGATTATCAAATGGAATAACACATTATCAGTCATACCAAATGTACTATAATAAGCAAAAACTAGACCAAGTGATCTTGAGGGAGTATTATTGACTCTCTCAGTTTGGGTTGAATATGAAACTTACGGAACACCACATATTTGGGAATTGTAAACAGGCTGTCACTTACTGCAAAACCTTTCTAAATCAAATAATAAAAAAAAAAAGTGTGTTAATACTTTATTTTTAATAATCGCGTTAAAATAAGATTGCGTTAATGCGTATTTAATGCGTTAACTTGCCCAGCCCTACTTTTTATGTCAACATAGATTCTAAAGTGTGTGAAATAGAATGAAAGACTGTTTTCTGCATTAACAACTACTTTGTGAATATGGAATAATACTGCTGGATGGAATTATTTTCAATAAAATGTTACCTGTGACATTTGTAGACAAAATCAAAACATAAAATGTGTGTGTATGTGTGCGTGTGCGTGTGTGTGTGTGTGTGTGTGTGTGTCATAAATAAGTGAAGTTCAGAGATCAAAGTTGAATCTCAAATATGGTCCTGCAAAAGTTTGTCTGCACGTAATCCTTACCCACACACACGCACGCACGCACGCACGAACGCACGCACGCACGCACACACGCACGCACGCACGCACGCACGCACGCACGCACGCACGCACACACAGTGCGGGGGCAGTGCAACATTTCACATGCTTCCGAGCATCCATTCCAGCTAGCAGTTGTGGGTTAATTCTGTTCTCTGGCTCAACAGCAATGGGTTAGTCATGACTTGGTGTAAAACGATGATGATGTCATCTCTCTGGGTCTGGGGCTTGGCTGGAGATTCAGTGATGTGACTGGAGACAGCTGTTTGGTCCGGAGACCACATGCCCTCTCTGTTTATTTGGCCATACTGAGTGGAACCGTCCCTCGTCCCTCTCTTTCTCTCTTGCTAGCTCTCTCTCCCCAGAACATGTCCGTTCCCATGACCTTGCCCCTGACCTTGTCACCAGCGACGAGGCCTGAGGAATCTGTCTGAATGCACCCATCGTATTTCTCGGGCGACGCATAATTACTAACATGGAGCAAGGGTTGTGGTTTGATAGCATTCAACCGAATCTGAACCCAAATCCACTTAACTAATCTGCATCCTTTGAAATTAACTTTACAGGGTTATTATTATATATTATATTAATCACTGTCTCGCTATTTTTTTGTACATGCTCCAATGATGTTATCATGCAAATCTAGCGCTGAATTTGCAATGCAAATATAGGGCTGGATCCATACTTCTAATCACAAAAAGCCGTATAATGAACCATTTCATAGCACTAAACATGTCAGAGCTTACCAAATAATTTCAGAGCATAATAAACAATTCCAGAGCCTCCCGGGCCCTTACAAGACAGAGTTGTGGTACCATAAATAACTTAAATTCCAAAAAGAATGTTCATGCATTCAAGCACAGGAGGAAATTAACAACCCCAGAGACCAGCTTGAGGGGCTCATTCAAAGATAAGAACCAGAACAATAAGCTCCCTTATCTATAATTTCTTATCTAGACTTCAGACTCCAACACGGTCTAGCCAGACCAAGGTCCCATCGCCCTCGACCTGTTTATGAGCCCTAATGGGACAGATGTAGCCGTACCTTGACAGCTCCGATCTGCTCTTTCCTGAACCTCTCCAGTGGCGATATCAACACGTCGTCTGCGTTCTGGATCTGAGGGGTGAAGAAGACAACGATAACAGCAGTTAGCACAAGAGCGTCATGTTCAAGGAAGGAAAAAACTACAGCCATTGAAGTTAGAGACATTATTTATGATGGTAATAAACCATAACTAAGCAAATTAACATAGGTAAGGATCAGAGGGTATCCTGCTTCTAGAATTTAAATTCTAGAAGCTTTTATCTTAAATAAAAGAGGGCAATATATTGGGAGAAATATGTTGGAGAAAGGTGATTTGATCATTCTGAATTTGTAAGCCTTTTGCTAGTCATTCTGATTCACTGTGTGGGTAGCCTGCTGCTACTGGCTGCTCACACAGTAAATCAGGCCCTGTAATTGGTTGAAAGGTTATACCCCGCCATTCAGACTTGGTGACAAAACCAAATGTCTTCTCTTTCAAAAGAGCCGCTTTATATTGTAAGAAAATGAGGTGGAAATTGCACATAATTGATGTATAATCAAACACATGCATAAAAGACGCACAATTGATGCATCAGCAAAGAAGACAATTATCCTTTCCTGTTGTCTTGAAGATAAGTGAAAGAGATTTATATTATTGTACAGTCCCACAGGAGCACTGTTGTTTTTGGTTACACACTATAAACTACAGGGGCTTAATTGTTGCACGGCTGGAGAAGTAATTTATGTGGGGAATTTCTCAACATTCAGGATAGTGGCCCCAAAAGAAGGACATGTCAGGGATGTGGACATTTGCCAAGCTGAGAGCTTGAATCAGGTCAAGAGAATGTCTCCTTAACCAGTCCGTTGGCCCCTGTGGGGTTGTAGCAGGGTCACAGCCTATTAACTTTTAACTGAAAAACTGTAAAACAGAGATCTACTTTATATTTCACCCTGCGAAGAAACTTGTTTTTATCGATCATTGATATGCTCAACTGTACGACACATTTGGATTTCCTTTTCATTCAGCTTTTTCAGATTAAAAGTGGTAGCATGTGGTTGATTGTTTATTAAGTCATACTAACTCAACTGACAATGACGAATATATATTACTTTAGACAAAATTATCTACTGCTACTGAACAATGTGTTTAATGGATGCTATTTTTCAACCAATTATTACAAATTAGACAGAAGCCGACAAAGGGAAAGAGAGGCAGAAAGTATGAAAGAGTGATAAAAAGAGAATTGTAGATAAACAGACTCTTTTTATAGACTTCCCATGCAGTCCAGACTGTTCCCCTCTGTATTCTCAGAGGGGAATTGGCAGAATAGGTTCCACATGCCTTCAAACACACACACACACACACACACACACACACACACACACACACACACACACACACACACACACACACACACACACACACACACACACACACACACACACTTAAGTACACACACACATATATACCACCCTTATGCACATGCACAAGCACACACATGCAAATTCACGCATCTGCACACACACAAACACGTGCAAATACAAATACACACACACAGCCCCTCAAAGCTTTCCGATTCAGTTGGAGTTTCTACATGCTGGATCAACTTCAGCATGAAGAACTGGGCTCTCATTTAACAAGGTGTTCCTATCAGATGCAGACAAAACCTTTCCCTAACTGCGGAGCTATGCGGTAGCTAACTATACAGTGTACTTGGGAACACTGCACAAAGACCTCTTTGATTCCTCTGCAGGTCAAACAGCAACTTTTTCCAGGTTTCGGAGCTTGAGTCTAAGATGGTGTTCCTTTCTTTGTAACTCCTCCTGCAAGCAGTTTTGGAAAGTCTACATGACCCTGATGACTATATTATATTTAGGGACTACTATAATCCTTAATTACAGTACTAATTATAAATACCTAACTAATTAATCAATAAGATAGGAATTTATTCATGATCAACATATCCTGCTAGAATCCTAAGTGAAAATAGATTTTGAATTATAATATTATAATTATGGATAATACACCATAGCTATAGCTGTGGTTAATTCTAAGAAATACTTTTCAAATTAGGACCACGACAAGGACAACAAATCTGCTTAATGGAGATTCTAGTTAGGGGACTCTTTTGTAAGTGAATCACACACACATACACACACAAACACACACACAAACATGTGTGCTGCTCTACCAGTCGTCTCCTCTCCTCCTCCATGGTGCTGAGAAGTTGGGAGAACTCCTTCAGAGACTGGGCTGCAGGAGACAGAGACAGAGACAGACAGAGAGAGAGGAATCAGAAGTCATTGAGTTCATCTGCCCAAATACCTTTACAGTAATAAACTGATGGGATCCAGGTTAAGGCAATAAGATAGTTCCTTAATAATAATAATACATTTAATTTAGAGGCGCCTTTCAAGACACCCAAGGTCAGACATGTAAACACCTCAGGCTGGTTAAGCAAAGGTTTATTTATGTGAGCCTTAAAAAGACACCTTGATAACATACTCCTTATCAAGGGTAATTTCTGTATTTCTGATTTAAACAATTTCAATGGGTTACAATAGAAAATCAAGAATCAGTCTGTTTTTGCGAATTAATCAATGGGTGAATTTTGTGCCTCTGTCAATTCTTCAACCACCCTAATTGATAGTAATCTGTAAATTAATCCTTTACTGGGAGTATTACTATAATTGTTTATTTAGCCTTATTTAGACTATACTGTGCATGTAAACATACGAAGCGAGTCCCCAAATTGTTCAAGCACGTATACAGCATACGCTGAAGCATTGAACAGTGATTAGATGCTAATGGTGCAACCCACCGATATTAATCTCATCGTCGGTCTCGGTGTCACCGATGCACTCAAACTGGAACTCCTGCAGAGATTGAGAGAACCTCTGCACTGCCAGGGACAAACCTGGCAGAGGGACAGAGAGAGAGACATGTTTAGAGATAGTAACAGAGAGAGAGAGAGAGAGAGAGAGAGAGAGAGAGAGAGAGAGAGAGAGAGAGAGAGAGAGAGAGAGAGAGAGAGAGAGAGAGAGAGAGAGAGAGAGAGAGAGAGAGAGAGAGAGAGAGAGAGAGAGAGAGAGAGAGAGAGAGAGAGAGAGAGAGACGAAGACAAAGACAAAGACAAAGACAAGGACTGAGAGAGAGATGGAGACAGGGAGAGAAAGAGAAAAACAGAGTGCGAAAGGACTATATACGCAAATAGACCGATAGTCTATTTTACCCTTTTTCATGAAAGAGAGAGTTATATGATATATGTAACATGATCTATGAAGGCATGTGAAAGGCTGGGCTATTCGGATACAACAAGAAACTGAAATGCATTGTTCTTTCTGTGTCGTACATTGAGCTATTTAAAAAGGCTTTGGTCATGACTTTCACACAGTGCGGTGCTTATGTTTGTCTACCTGCTAGTCTTTCTACTCACCTCAAGAAGTAGCATCCATATAATGAACACTAGCAAAATGTTTTGCATGAAGGCTAACCCTAACCCTAAACCTGCAAATAAATAAAACCAAGAGAAGGCCCCAAGGCCCTCTCCTACTGTAAAGAATCCTCTCCATAAACGTAGGGTGGTGGTATTTGGAGTGTGTATGGAAATTTCCGTCACAGGCTGAACTCTGCTCTTTGATAATCAATGCAAGGCAAAACAAACAAAAGCCAACAGACATCAGAAATACGAGACACTTTTGTATTGAGGGCGACCGAGATTTAGTTTCAGCATATTGAATGCAATAAATATCATACAAATGGTGTATATTAGAAGATCATCATTTACCAAAGCTGATTTCTTCTTTGATATAGCCCTAACGTTCATGGAATACACACAAAGACAAGTAGTTGATAAGGGTGGTAATAGCAGGTACAGAAAAAGCTTTGCTATTACCCCACTGTTGTATATTAGTAATAGTAGTAACAAGTTAGTAACTAGACTACTATTTGTGTACTTTAGTCCACTAATCTCAGCAGCCTAGGAGTAAACGGCACTGACTTAAGTGTCAATTACCTGGGGGGGGGGGGGGGGGGTGCACACAATAACACAACGTTTAGAAAAGCCCACTGGTTTATGACACCCGCTAGATATATGTATTTTTCTCTACTTACTTTTCAGAGCAGATATGAGCATGTTCCCGTCCTTAATGAGATCCTTTATGAATCTGTTTGTCCGCTCCAGTTCTATTTCATGGCATTGTAACCGTTCCCGAAACTCTGGACTGTCCAGAAAAGAATCACTGAACTCCAGCGTCGGCAGACCCATTGGTACAATAATTACCGCTATCTTTAAAAATATGGAATGTATCAACTCACTAAGGGGTCTCTGTATTAATCTATTGCCCTGCTTCTAAAATGGTATTAAAGACACAAGTTTCTTCCAACTTCATGCTCTTCTCATTTTCCCAGAACTTCCGGAGAGACTATCCAACAGGGAAGAGGCGTACAAAGAGAGAGTTCGGCCAAGTTGCTCGACTATTTTCTAACTACGCTACATTGTTCAAGAATAAAACCACAATAATTAAAAGTTATGATTTTATTTCTTGTTATAGTGAACATATTGTATAGATGAACCAGGGGGAATGAATAATTATTTTATTTGTATAACTAAATGTGTTGTACCAACTTTGCTCGTATGCACGGTTCTGGGTCAGCGCGCATACTGCTGGTTACTATGGTGACTGGAGACTCCTGCTGGCTTCTTCAGAAATAAGTTATTTTAAAAGCCATGGTCATTATCCGGTGCTGTTGATCCAAAAATATTAAATAAATGTATCTACTATAAAATAAAAAACTACTGGAAAAGTTCCAGCAAGTGAAGAGAGAATTGACAACACAAATGTAAAGGCTAAACCAAGTAAAAGTAATACAATACATCAAAATAAAGAATCTATGCATGAAAAGGGATGTTAATTATGCATTATACAAAAGATAGACCCAATTACGTATGTATTTCCAGGTAATTAAATCCAAATAGCTTTTTGATTCTTATTCCTAGTAAAAAATGATATTTTCCAATTTTTTTATATTCCATCAAATTGCCAGAACTCAGAAAAAATATTAAGCAAATCTCTCCCGACACCATCATTGCTCTGGTGTGTCCTGCCTGCTAGTGGTCCAACTCTTTTATTGTACAAGTGAGTACCTGCTGCTACACACAATAGAACACCATGACAACCGACGTATACATGCTGTGTGTACTCTAGCTAGTACACACCCACAAATACATGCAACCCTGCACACGACAGAGATCGGAGTAAATATGTTTGGTTACTTTGCAGGATCATAATCGTACCAGATTTGCATGCACGTAAGGTAAGCAATGCCACATTTTATTTGGATGAAACCTGTTGACAACATGTAGTGACTGATACCTGCTATGAGATCATAAATAGAAACATTGAACTGTTTGATTGCTATAACTATTTAGTCATTTAGCAAACGCTTTGATCCAAAGCAACTTAAAGTGAATTCAAAAACATGTCATTAAGAAGCTGATAGGGGTTAGGCATCTTTTTCTAGGATATGTGGCATTGAGGATCAAACCCATTGTCTTTCGTTGGTTTTACTATCAGGGCCCCAGGATAGCATCAGAAAAATATAATAACAGGTTTCATTAGATATGAAAGTTAGCCAATTGTTGTTGACTTGTGATTGAAGACTTGAAATTGGCAGTGAAACCAATGAATGAACAGCATAAGGAGTGTCCCAGGGACAGAATGCTGACCGAAAATGCCCACCAGGCACACCTGTTACGTGCACGTCAACACCAAGGGCTGTTCTCACGTCCACGGACCTATGGGGAACACCCTTCTATCGCAGGCAAGTACAGTCTATTCTCTATTACCGCATCAACAATATAGATTAGAAACAGTCTCACGTATATAATTTGTATCTCTCTAGCTCTTTGCTATTGGCTCTCCCTCATGTCTGTCTGGAATAGGTTTCCCTCATCTTATCTGTATTCTACGACTGGTCGCCCTCTTGTTTTCTCTATTTTACGCTTGCTTACTTTGTCTACGATTGGTTATTATCTATGTTCTCCATTCCAGCGTTGCTGCTTTATCCAGACACCCCCACCAAGATGGAGACAACGTCGCACATGGCGTTCTGCCATAAGCCAGTCCCACTGCCAGAGAGAGGAAAGCTTTTGCACAGTGCCCTTAAGCTAAATGGTAAACAACTGAGCAGCGAGTGAGACAACGGGGCATGCACACATGGGTGATTGAGGTGATCAGACAATTTGACCATGACTTTATTTATCCCCCTATAGGAGAGTCTGCACATAGTTCTACCGCACCAAGAACCGTGCCACCCACTGGCCAAATGGCAAAGAGCAGGGCCACAAATACAGGACAGCTCAGGGGTGGAGGGAGTCAGAATCCAGAGGCAGAGGACTTTGTTGTGGGCAACAGAAATGCAAAACAAGAGCCAGACACAGAGGAGACGATGAAGTCACTGTACCAAAAAGACTTCCCTCCTCCTCTTTCTCAACATCTGTGTAGAAGGAGGACACCTGTTCATCCACAGCCAGACAACATCGCCATCAACCCCTCGCTCAGGTAGGGCACTGTTAATAGAAATCCAGGATGGTTTTCTCCGCAGAAGAGACAGCCTGTTTAAGAGTGTATCTGTGTGTTGATTTCCAGGATTGATTTTTCTACCGTCCAGAGAGAGACCTATCCTGGTTGGCCCATCACCGAGATCGGCAATCGCGGCAGAAAGAGTGAAACCTCGACCAGACGAGCAAACACCAGTTGTTAAGTGATAAACGGAATGGGTAGTACATCCATCAATACCAAGCCTCAGAAAGAGGCACTGAAACATTCGGAAAAACAAAAAGATTAACTAGAAATGTTTACATTTCACTTGATCAAAACCTTAATCTTGGCTTTCTCTTTGATAATTAACAAATAGGAATCCAGTCGCTTAATCTAACAATTATTTTCCCATTAATTACTTTGCAATACCATCACAAGTTACCAAAGTTCTTACTTTATCAGACATGCAACCAAGAAAAACTAAACTATTACTTTTATAATGAACCATGACCCCAATATCTTTATATAACTATAACATTAAGCTGCAGATGTTTGTTATTTGTACGACTATACCGTTTATTAAAATCCAATTTGATTAATCAACTTATCATTGTAGCCTACTTTTTGGGGGAAAAGTACTGTGTCATTTGAGGCAGCATTGCTATTGTTATCTTCGCTATTGGTATTTTAAGTGTATAGGACCAGTACCTAATGTAATGGTGAAAGACAGAATTCTCATTAAAAAATATAGTTAATTAGTTGTCCATATTTGGTTGATTAATGTAATGAGATGGTAGGAGCCATCTGTGGAGAGGCAGTTGATTGGAGCTTAGTCTGAGGTAGTTATTGCAGATAACTTTTACTCAAAAACTAAAGAAGCAATTCAGTACTTTCTCAAAGGATAATGACATCAACATTACAAAAGAAACATACCTAATATTAAACGTAACCGATTGCTTTACAGCCTAAATTCTTAACACAATTGCATCAATGCCTAACAATTGTTAAACAGATAAGTGTTGAGCATCAACTCAAATATCATTAGAAAAAATACAATATATCCATCAAAAGTGTTCATCTACGGTCTCTATGTCTATGTTTGTCACTGGATCTTCTGTCCTCTCTCTCTCTATCACTATTTCTGTACTTTTCTCTGTACGAATCTTTTTCTCTTCCTCTGTCGCGCTCATCCCTCGCCCCTCTGTTACCCCATTCAGGGTCTCTCTCGTGGGGCCTTGTGGATTGTCCTCTTTCCCTCTGCGTGTGTCTGTCATCTCTTTCTTTCGAACCTCTGTCCAATCTTTCTTGCGAACCTCTGTCCCATTCTCTGGCACCACCGGACCAATCTTGGAATTGGCCCATTCCAAGGCTTATGGGTTTGCGAAAGGGTCTGTCCTTTCCGCCAAAGCGCAACTGTCCCGACTCCTTCTTTCCTCCTTGTCCACCGCCGAGGCGTCGTGGGATCCAGCCTTTTAAGGTCCTTTCTTGTTCGAAATCCACAAAAAGTTCGTTTTGATCCACCACTAATTTATTGGCTTCCCTACGTGCACGGGTGATTGATCGCTCTTCTTTATACTCAATGAATGCATATCTTTTAGAGAAGCCAGTGACTATGTCCCTTACCAGTCGCAGCCTGTTAATTTGTCCATATTTCGAAAACACTTCCTGCAATCTCTCCTCCGTTGTCTGGGGGTTCAAGCGGGCGACATATAAAGTAAGTAGTGGGTCCCCAACAACACCTTTATTCGGTTTGTAGCGGGCGAACATAGCCCTCCACACAGCCCGGTCATGGGGCTCCAGGTCGGTGCCATCGATACTGCCTGCCTTGAGCGGGTTGTATACACTGGCGATGGGATTCCAATCGTTCATTTTTTGCTGCACTATAATTATGAATTGCTCATTAAAAGTTGAATCACACTGAGCGTGTTAAGAAATAGCCAAGTGTCGCGAAGAACAAGAATAGCAGCCGGTGTTGACAATGCTAGAGGAAAACATCGATTCATGTGCACCGACCTAAATGTTCCGTGGAGGAACAATTATCTTAATAGGGTTCCTATGCAAACTCATCGTTCACCTATGGCTGTTATTATAGCACTCTTAAATAAACATTTGATGAATAATTCCTCAGCACCATTTGTTAGCAAACTGTATTTAAATGTTTCACATCTTCTCGTTACATTTTGTTTACAATCAAAAATGTGAAGTATTTATTTTAATTTAAATTGAGTTAAAACATGTACTCAAGGATAAATTGCGAATTTGATTCATTTTTCGAATTTAAAAAGGGGCTTAATTGCAATTCAACACCAGGAATTTCAAATTTAACTGAATTGGATAAGAATCCAATTGTAATCCACATTTTATTCAATTAAAATGTAGCATGTTCTTTCACGTAACTAATAGTTTACATACACTTGTTGTACAATTTAATATTAATATTAAAACAAACAATAAGTATTGTTTGGAACCCCCATACATCACTTATTAAAAATATTCTCTCTTTACCAACACAAACAGCCCAAAGCCTCGAGCATGATTCCGAATGTGGAGGAATGTACCCCAGAAGTATTACAAATATTTACAAAAGCAGTCTCAGCCCTGATTTAACTTTGGAACTACACCTCATTGAAATAATTAGATGACATGACGCCGAACGGTTTACAAAATATCCTCATTTAATAAAAAACAGTTTCAGAACAATCAACATCCATACCATTGGCTCCGACTTCAATCAGAAATGCTCAAAAGGTACAAAGTCAGCGTGATGATATTGTTGTGGGGTGGCGTTAACCTTGTTCCTCAGTCTGTGTATGAAACTTGGGTTCATAGCCACTGGCAGCTTCCACCGAGATACAAAATTCAAAACAACCGTTAAGGTGATGCATCTGCGCGGCTGCTTCCCGTTCAGGCGGCGTTTTTGATGCTTCCTGCCACAGCCTTATTCACCTAGCAGCCATCTTGGTTCAAAACACGAGCAACCATCCTGGCTCGCATTTAGAACCCAGAGGGACGCTGGATGAATAAGGCCCATTGCTGGACAGTAGTTCAGTGTTCATCCTCCCACGGTCTCTACATATCCTCCACGCTCCACTTGTAGGCTTCGTCCTGGAGGGCACTCTTATCCGCCTGCCGGCTGTAGCGCTTCTGCTCAAACCCATTAGACCTGACACACAGAACCACGTCGTTTAGTCATGGGACTTGGTTAGCATTCAAAATAACATTATTAGCATGGTTATTGATGGAAAACCTTACGGCATGAATGAAGAGCACAATCGTACACACACACACACACACGATCAAAAACGGATATCACTATTTAGTCATTTTGCAGACACTTATAGAAATTGACTTCAGAAGGAGTATTCAGATGCATGTCATTAAGGAGCAGGTAAGGGTGAGTGCCTCTTGCTCCATGCCGGCAGGTACGTTGGGCCTGCAGGTACATTGGGGATGAAACCCTGATCCATACACACAGTCGTACCTGTCGACTCCATCCCAGCGATATCCTGGGTGAAGGTTGAAGCGGTTCGGCGGGGGTGGTGGACCTTTGTACCTCGGCCTCTCTATAAATCATCCAGAACGTGGCTTGGTTATGAGCATGTTAGAAAACTTTGGTGATTTTTTTGTTGACTAAATCGTTGTTTGTGCTGTGCATGCTACATAAAGAGATTATTTTTTAAACCACATCTGATCATTGCACTTCCTTTAATCTCTTTGAGGCCCCGTTCACACGAAGCCGAAACGGGCGAAACCGTTACGGTTTCGATCTATCCGGTTTCGAAGTATCTCCGTAAAGATGAAGCCAAGCGAAACCGGGTAGATCTGTAGAAACGCTGTAGTACACATTCCAGGCCCATAAGGGGCGCCTCTTCTGGTACAGAAATCCAGAAGAAATGAAATAAGAAGAAGAGGCGAGCATGCGCATAAAGGCTGCCCTTATGCGCATGCTCGCATGTGATTTCTGAGACTCCGCGGGCTTAAGAGCCATTGGCTAGGAGGTCGAGGGGTGGGGCGATGACGTCATGGTTTGCGGTTTCAGTCGGTTTCAGGCGTCCACACGAATCCAAAACGAAACCGGGTAGATTTGAAACCACCTCCGAGGGTGGTTTCAGAAGTTTGCGGTTTCGGTCAGCGGATTCGCCGGCTTCGTGTGTACGGAAGGCCGAACCGTGAAAGACCTTTGCGGTTTCGCCATGAAATCGGCTTCGTGTGAACGGGGCCTAAATTCATTACTTGTGAAGCACTACATACGGCACGTTTGCACAAAAAGTGAACTATAAATGCAGTTTCTTGGATAATGATTACCGACTGTGCAATAATGAGGTGCAATCTGACCTTTGACTTTAGCTGTGCGTTCCTTCTTCCGTCGCAGCATGGCAGCCATGGGGTCCCCGTCCCTCTGCTGCTCACGGAGCATGCGGTCGAGGTCTTCGTCGTCGCGTTGCCGTGCCATTGGCTTGTTGACCTCCACCATGGCGTCTGCGATTTTTTGCTCGTACATCTGGCCCTGTGCCAGGCTGCGTGGGAGCGCGTGCACAACTTCAGCCAGGTAAACTAGATCATATGCGTCTCTCAACTGAGGGACAACGCCAAGTATCTAGGTATCTCATTGCCTTCCACACACAAAGAGATTACTAGGGCACTATGTCTCTCACCCACTACCAAACAGTTCAAACGTGAGCGGTCATCTTGGTTGTAGGTGAAAAACTGCTGGCTTAAAACCAAGCCGCTAGTTGAGTAGGGCCCATTGTCTGGAAAGTTGTTGTCAAACCCCTTTTCTACATACACACCCACACACACAGACAGAACTATAACTTGAGGTTCCTCACCCTTTGCCCCACTTGGCGTATTTCTCAGCCTTGGCTGCTATCTCCGCATCCACCCTCTTCTTCTCCTCTCGCTCGGTCTCCAGGTCCCGCCTCTTGCCGCTCTTGTCTCTGAACACAGTCTGCGCATTTCGCGAGTCCTCTGGGTGGAGCAGGAAGACAGCAGGGATTTATTCAGCCAATAGGCAAACAGTTCACAAACCGTAACCCTAAATATTCCAGATTTTTCCTTCACTAGTTAGCGAAACTAAGCGCAGTCAACAGTATTTTTTTCCCAGATATTTGAATGACATAAAAATTATCCCATACCTTCTAGGGGTTTGTTGTGTTTCTCTCTGCGTCTGTTTTCTTCCTGCTCCTTCCGTAGAATGTCAATGGAAACCAGACCCGCCTGACCTCCAGAGAGCATGCCCTGGACCATTTAGAAAGCAAATACACCCTGATTTTAACAGGTATCCATTCAGCCACACCCTTAAACGTCATTGATGGACGCTTAAAGACAATCTCACCTTGGTTGGGTCCTTCCTTCGTGGGGGGGACAGATCGTCATCTGACCCCCTACCCTGCCTGGCCCTCCTGGGAGGAGACTGGTCGGAGTCAGAGCCCTGGCCGTTCTGGGCTTTCCTTGGTGGTGATTGGTCAGAATCAGAACCTGGTTGGGACTTCCTCCTTGGAGGTGATTGGTCAGAGTCATAATGCTTGCCCTTTAAGGTCTTTTTCCTTGGAGGTGATTGGTCGGCGTCGGTATTCCCACCCTTCTGCATTTTCTTGCGGGGCGGCGATTGGTCCAAGTCAGAATCGTGCCGGTTCCGAGCCTTGGTTGAGTCTGTTGAACGCTTTTGACTTGATGAAGAGTTGGGCTTCTTCCTGCCTGGAGAAGACTCTGATGAAGAAGAATTATAGCACATAGATGAAACACTTGAATGACAACAAGAAAAGTCCTAATTTAAAAGAGCCAGTTGGAATAAGAAAATATTTATATAAACCTTTTTACAGTTAACACATACAATGTGTAGAACAATTGTAAATATGACCTCAGACTTTTCTCAAATCATACTCAACATATGAACTTGGAACTAGTACAGCTACTGCTGCATCCTCATCTACTTGGTCAAGGTATATTGAATACTGCCAAGTCAAACTTTAGTCTGGAGATCATCCTGATCATGTGTGCTCACATTCTTTTCGCTACTCGGATCAGTCTGGCCTCTAGCCTCCCACAATGATCTCAGACGGAGGTAGTTCTTGCCTTGACAGACTCCTTTAGCCAATCAGGGCAACCAAAACATGTGAAGCCCTCACGATGCACTGTTCAGTGGACACGAGGTATAAAGATAAAGAAAAGAAGAACTGCTCCCTTCGCACCTTGGGGTCATTTGTTTACAATGTATAAATTAAATGACAGCTGGGGTTGAGCATTGCAACATTGAGGTCTCACCTCTGCTGTTTCCCTTCTGCTGTTTCCCTTGTCTCCTAGGCGACAAGTCTGGAGAGTCATGGCGAGTTATCCTCGAAGACTTTGTGTCCGGGGAGTCTGGACACATCTTCCTCAGAGGCCCGGCTTCTGGTGAGTCATGTCGGACCGTTTTCCTTGCCACAGGATCTGGCGAGTCTCGGCGAGCAAGCCGCGGGGAAGCGACCACCTCATACACTTCATCGCCGTCCTCCTCACCGTCCTCTGTGGAGTTATTTTCATCATCTAACAAGAGGAAAATGTTATTTAAGACGACATGTTCACCGAGAGCTACTTCATATCCATTCATACTGATTTATGGATGTCAACTTATTTGGTTGGGTTTCATGACAGTTCAAACTCCTTTACCCCCCAGCGTCCTCCACTTGTCGCTGGTCCTAAAGGCTTCGAGTCGCTTGACGTCCTCTGGCCGCTCATCGATCAACTCGGCAATCTGAGGCGACAAACAAGATTTACGTTTGATCGGGAAACTTCCATTGAACAAAAACATGTACTTCAGCTTTCTACATTCAACCGAAAGCCAACATGTATTTTATGAGTCTATGGATATGCTGTATCGATAGTAATGGTATGCTATCTCACCACCGGAGCCTCTTCTTCGTCCTCTTCCGTATCCTCTGCTGCTTCATCAACCATTTGCTTCCAGTCGATATCATCGTCCACTATCTTTAACCTATAAATACAGAAAGGATGTTGTTGATTTGAGTTAGTACTACAAAATAACAACAAAACAACGATCCTACGTGAGTAGTGTATATGCTAATCTGGGCTAAAACGGCACGCTGGTTTAACGGCAGGCAGAAATCCGGCATACCTACCCCCTTTCAGGTACTTTAATCCGTTTCTTTTTAACCTTGCCTTTGGACTTTTTATCGTCGTCTCCTGCAGATAAATATCGTTTAAGATACTCAGCTTTTGATAGCTCATTTCCTTTCGTACTGGCAGTGAAAGCCGCCATTGCTGCGTGTGACTGTTGTCGAACACTACGGAAAGCGTTATAGGTCAACTTCAGGAATGGTCATTTTGGCACTCAATGAAATCGGAAATATTTAAAAACAATGGTCAAACGATCTGAAAATTCTTTAGTGATGGGATCAAAGTCGAAGAGATTGAAAAAAATGAACAAATGAACAAATTGTGAGTATATCATGGTTTATTCATATCAGATATGGACTATTTTCCTAATGGTCAGGGTGTACAGTGAACGTTTAGATGGTAAAGAAACATATGGCCAGACACACCCCTTTACAACATTGAATTATGTTGGTTGAACTTATATGCCAAACTAACTAAGCAAACTTTTGTATTCAAAATATAAACTCCTTCTTATATCAGGGATCATGTTTTAATGTTCATTTGCGAGGTTCATGGGGGAACATTTTCTGAAACCTGTGACGTTTAAAATGGTAGCTTATGGTTCATCCACTGGAAGCATTAGATGAACTGGAACTAAGGAGTGTGCTTGAGACATGTTTGTTAGTGTGGAGAGAGCCCCCATCCGAGGGCATGACTGGAGACCAGCATCACCAGGCCAGAGCTCCACACCCAGGATCTCTGCAGGAAGAGGCTGAGTGCTGAACATGGAAGCAGCTGATCTACAAAGGTACAAAACAACAGGTCTCTGCTTAAATTATCAAACATATGTCTAACACTGTCCTTTTTACTTGAACGTACGTGTATGTATGTGTGTATAGATATACAGTTTTTATGTATGTACATATATGTGGGGGGGTTGTGTTTGTGTGTGTGTGTGTGTGTGTGTGTGTGTGTATGTGTGTGTGTGTGTGAGAGACTTTGCATGCGTGGCTGTTAATCTATGTAATAATGTCCTGTATTTACTGTATGTATGTATTTTCATGTGTGTTTGTGTGTTTATGCCAAATACAGAACATTAATACACACACACACGCGCACACACACACACACACACACACACACACACACACACACACACACACACACACACACACACATACATACATACATACATACATACATACATACATACATACATACATACATACATACATACATACATACATACATACATACATACATGCATGCATGCATGTATGCATGCATGCATGCATGTATGTACGTTTCTAACGTACTCTCCCTCCCTCATGTTTGTCCCGTACCTTTTTCCACAGTGACGGCCGCCACTACCCGGGATATCTTGCACATGTAAGTGGTGTTGTAGGGTAGGGTGTGGGTGTGGCCAGTCAGAGTGAGCCGATATCCATAGGGCTGCAGCTCCTCCACGTAACTGGTCTCCCTGAAGCGTGGCTCCGTGGTGGAGCCCGACACGTTGGTGTTGATCAGGGTCTCCTTGGTGCCAGACGACCAGGAGAACTCGTAGCTGTTGATCTGGCTGGACCGGGGCTTGATGTGGCAGTCCACCCGTAGGTCCTCATCGTCCTCCAGACACACAGAGATCAGGTCACACCGCAGACTTGGGACCAGCAGGACTGCAGCACCAGGAGGGAACGTGTTATGTTTGTATATTGTATATTAAAAATCGATAGTCTACAAAAAATATGATTCATATAATGTACATAAAATAGATTAATACATGTCTGTGAAGATGTGAATGGCATCTTCACTGTGTTTAACATGCTTTAAAAGAGTCACGTGTTCCTGTCCGGCTGTTAGCCCTGTAATAGTCTGCAGCTGTGGTTGCATCATTCTGGTGGGAGGCTTGGGTTGTGCAAGTGACTCGACTGTTGTGGAATTGTTTTTAGGTAAAAATATGTTTTTACCAACAACATTGTGCGTTGAGGAAACTCTTTTTCACGTCATATATATATATTTGAAGTATTTCCATTGTATTTTATATTCGTAGTTGTCTTTACTGTTGTGTTTAACACATAGTACATTTAGTCAAGCAAACGCTTCTATTTAAAGAGACAAAGTGAGGCTGAAAATGACAAAAACCTAAGATAATTATCATTAGCTCCTGTGAAGCTTACCTCCAAGGACACCAAAGACCAAGATGCATTGGACCATGTTGGGGCTGATGGATAGAGCGAGAGAGAGAGAAAATCTGAACTATCATCTTTGTGAAATGGTATTTCCTGTTTTCATATCGAAGAGATAATCATATCCTCACCCTGACTTACATGTATGCTATGGGGAACTCTGTGTCTTCTAGCTGCTAGAATAGGGATGTGCTAAACTCCAGCACATTCCTTAACCTACTATGACATGCCTCTTAAAATAAAAAAAATATGATGTCTTTAAACCTTACCTGGTGTAGACGGAGAAACCTTTCGGGCTGGGGTATTTAGCCTATAGATTCTGGTGTTTATGTGCGTCAGAGCTGCCGAATCACCTGGCCTGGCATAGCATCATAGACCGTTTAGCTTTGCATTCCTCCTGACTCAAGGTGGTTGAGATACATAGGGACGGAGGAGGAGAGAGGAGGGCGGGACTTAGGGTGGTCTACAGAGCGATGATTGGTCCTTCTCCTCTGCAGTCTCTGACGGATAGAGCAGTGAGGTGACCGATCTGTTTAGAGAAATATGTCATCAGTTTTAACAGCAGGACGTTGCAACCTTCCCGTGATTCTTTCTTTTTGTTTTTTTCATGTTCATGTGCTTTTTTTTCACTGGACTCTATTTGCCTTTTCCTAGTTGCATCGCAGCTCGCTTTATTTTTTTAAATCAGATCAAAATGAAGTGATGAAATTGAAGGAGTTTATGGGCCAAATCACATTCCATTGATATCTGTTTCATATATGAATAATGCAGAGGGCCTTACACATATTTTACGTATCGCATGTGCCAAACAATTGTCGAAGTTGTATAGTCAATTATTTGAAGAGAGAAACGCTGATTAATTTGAGCAAATAGAACAACCAATCACCATAATTGCCACATAAACCGTAGGCCTATCTAAAGGGGCCTACGGTGAATGTATAGCAGAATGGGATTAGGACTAGGCCTATATTTGTTTTATTTAAAGAAACCCCCCTAAACTTTCAAAGAGAGCAGCCTAATTGCCGCTAACCTACTCGCCCCGCCTAAATAGTGACAATCAGTCGTCGTTTCCGGGACACTCCCAGCCCGATCGTCCCTGGGTCGGCCCGTTGGGATTGTGGGGTAGGCACTAGGCACAAGGCACTAGACAGGCTATCTCGGAAATAATCTGGCCCACGCGTTAATCCCCTTTATCCCCGCCAAGCCGTCACCATGCTCAGAGTTCATTTCGGTAACAAGTCAAACGGTAGTGAGAAGTATTCCGTTTCGGCTACGGCAGTAGGACTAGTAGGAATATGAGAGTTTGGAAATATAATAATCAGTGTTTAAACGCTCTGCTTTTGCTCCATTCAACCAGGTAGCCCACAGGTAGGCCTAGTGAGTCTGACAGTTTCTTGATTATTATTATTATTACTGGACAAACTGGACGAGCCTCTGTCCCAGTCACCGCATCTGAATCAGAGAGACTTCAAGCTGGCATCACCCGAGTCAACTTTGGGAATTTAGCGTCACCAGTAGAACTGGCATCTGCAATTTTGGCATGGAAAACGCTGGATTTGGGATACTCCTGATAACACTTTGCGCTTTTCAAGGTAAAGTGGCTTAATATTTGGTTATATGTGACCTGGGGGTGTGCCTTTGTGATAGGGCTAGTGATTGAGTTGAATGCTCTTAGAATGGTCACTTAGTCGAATATTAAATAGTTATAGCAGGGTCAATAGGAACTACATAGGTTTAATAGGCTTTTCGATTTTTGGATTTGAAAGCTGTTTTTTCACTGGTATTGTTGAATTCATAGCGATGAATGATATGTTTTCTTTCTCTAATGGGTTTTAATTTTCACTCATGCACCCCTTTGATCATTGGGTAGCCTACGTTTTGTTTAATGCCACTTGTTTAAGGGCACCATGTAGCGGATTTAAACAAACAACATTTTCTTCCATGAGATGCAGCTGGTATACGGATACCAGTTGGACACCAGTTGTACATTTAGGGATTTCACTTGAATGAATGGGCTGGAGGCTGGTTAGTGGGCAGGTGCAGTGGTGGTGGTCGCACGTTGTCCCGAATCAACCCCTGCAGCTTTTTATGAGCTTTGTGTTGGTAATGATGTGTGTGTGTGTGTGTGTGTGTGTGTGTGTGTGTGTGTGTGTGTGTGTGTGTGTGTGTGTGTGTGTGTGTGTGTGTGTGTGTGTGCGTGTGTGTGTGTGTGTGTGTGTGTGTGTGTAAGTTATGTAATAATAACAGACAACATGTGGACGTGTTGAACTGCTGCGACATCTGCTCCGATTGCTTTTTTCACTCACTGCAGTAAACCCCGAATAACTACATCTCCACACAGTGAGTGTATGTGTGTATATGTGTGTGTGTTTGTGCGTGCACGTGTGTGTATGTACAGCTGTGTATGGGTGTGTGTGTGTGGGGGGGAGGGTATGTTTGTTTGTGTGTTGCGTTTGTCTGTGCGCGCGTGCGTGCATGTATGTGTGGCGTACAGCTGTGTGTGTGTGTGTGTGTGTGTGTGTGTGTGTGTGTGTGTGTGTGTGTGTGTGTGTGTGTGTGTGTGTGTGTGTGTGCGCGCGCGCATGTGTGCATGTTTGTGTGATGTACAGTTGTGTGTGTGTGTGTGGGGGGGGGGGGGGGAGGGGGTCTAGAAGTGTGTACTGTATGTGTTAAAGCCTGTGGCATGTGTTGGACTGGGCAGTGGATTAGGGTTACAGCAGGCGTGGTGGTGTGACTATGTCACTGCTGCCAAGAGCTGCTCCCTCTGCCCTGCCCACACATCTTCGTCTGATTGGTCAGTTGGTGGTATGGTTTGTCAGTTGGTCTGTTAGCTGGTGGTTTGGTTGGGTGGGTGGTCAGTTTGTTGGTTTATGCAAACCGTTTATGTTAACATCTCATGCTCGCCATTTAAGGTTTAGTTGTAGCATTATGTTGTAATTTCTTTCAGGGTTATGGGGTCTGTCCCTTTGGATTTTTGTTGGTACTCCAATATTGAAACAATACGTTTGAATACAACACGCTTGAAACAATTGTATGCTTGGGTTGTTCTCAGCCTTTTTGTTTTGGATCAAACAAAGTCTTCTAAATTGCTCAATGTATGGTAAATATTAACACAAGTGGCTGATCTCTTTTGGTTCAGAAGTCCATGGTAGTCGCAAACCCTGAATCACTTCCAATAGTAACAACAAAAAAAGAAAGAAATCAGTTATGAACATCGGCATAATCCACTGGCCGCATCTGGAAACACAGGCCAGTAAGCGGACACACAAAACCCCTTAATAATCCTGTTCCCCGCACACACTTTTGTCCCCTAACTCCCTCTCCCTCCCTTGCACCTATCTCTCTCCCTCTCTCTTCCTACCTTCCTCCCAATCTTTCTCTCACTCTTCCTCATTTCTCCTCACTCATCTCTCGCCCCACCCTTGAGCCCTCCATCTCCAAAACAACCCACCTGCACATCAACATCGTTTTCTATATCTTTCTAGCTCCATTTGATGGTTTTCAATATCTTTCCGGATGTTTGGTGATACGGCTCATGTGTTTATGTTTTGTGGTGGTTCTAGATGTTTCCCACCCTGTGATAGAGGTCTTTCCTCCACCTTTTCCATCTCTCTATCTCTATTCCCAAAACAAATACAACCGGCATGATAATCCCATGATCTCTCCTTGAACTGTCTCCAAGCACACACACACACACACACACACACACACACACACACACACACACACACACACACACACACACACACACACACACACACACACACACACACACACACACACACACACGCGCATGGACACACACACTCACACCAGGCTTCGACAGTAGCAGAGATTACACACACACACACACACACACACACACACACACACACACACACACACACTAAATTGAACAATTGGGGTCTGTTGGTGTTTGTATGTATGTGTGTTTCATGTGTGTTATTAGCATGTTCTATGTTTCATTTCCTTTGTAGCGTGTGTGTGTGTGTGTGTGTGTGTGTGTGTGTGTGTGTGTGTGTGTGTGTGTGTGTGTGTGTGTGTGTGTGTGTGTGTGTGTGTGTGTGTGTGTGTGTGTGTGTGTGCTTGTGGTTTTCCTCATAGTAAATCACAGGGCCAAAGAGACAATCACAGCATGTAATCCCTGATCACTCACAGATTTAATGGTCTAAAGATTAAACCCCTAATCTGTCCTTTCCCTGCCTCCATCTTTCCCTCTGTGTCCCCCCTCTCGCTCTACGTTGTCTGCTCTCTCAATCACCCAGTCCCTCTTTCTTTCTCTCTCTCTCTCTCTCTCTCTCTCTCTCTCTCTCTCTCTCTCTCTCTCTCTCTCTCTCTCTCTCTCTCTCTCTCTCTCTCTCTCTCTCTCTCTCTCTCTCTCTCTCTCTCTCTCTCTCTCTCTATATATATCTCCTATTCCTCTTTCTCTCTTTTTTAATTTGCGGATGTCTAGCTGCTTAAACACAAACACACCCATAAACACACTTACACAGCTTTTGAGACTGTAGATTGAAAAGATAATCTTAATTTCACTGCCCATCTACAAGTCGTGACATAATTAGTGGTATATATATAGGCGCCACTAGCCCTCCTTCTAGTCTGGCCACTATAAATACAGACCTCAGTTCACCCCGTTCAGCTCTCTCAGTTCAGATAGTCATAACATCTACATCAAGTTCAGATAGTCATAACATCTACCTCAAGTTCAGATAGTCATAACATCTACCTCAAGTTCAGATAGTCATAACATCTACATCAAGTTCAGATAGTCATAACATCTACCTCAAGTTCAGATAGTCATAACATCTACATCAAGTTCAGATAGTCATAACAACTACCTCAAGTTCAGATAGTCATAACATTGCGACAAGTTCAGATAGTCATAACATCTACCTCAAGTTTAGATAGTCATAACATCGCGACAAGTTCAGATAATCATAACATCTACCTCAAGTTCAGATAGTCATAACATCTACCTCAAGTTCAGATAGTCATAACATCTACCTCAAGTTCAGATAGTCATTACATCTACCTCAAGTTCAGATAGTCATAACATCTACATCAAGTTCAGATAGTCATAAAATCGCGACAAGTTCAGATAATCATAACATCTACCTCAAGTTCAGATAGTCATAACATCTACCTCAAGTTCAGATAGTCATAACATCTACCTCAAGTTCAGATAGTCATTACATCTACCTCAAGTTCAGATAGTCATAACATCTACCTCAAGTTCAGATAGTCATAACATCTCGACAAGTTCAGATAGTCATAACTACCTCAAGTTCAGATAGTCATAACATTGCGACAAGTTCAGATAGTCATAACATCTACCTCAAGTTCAGATAGTCATAACATCGCGACAAGTTCAGATAATCATAACATCTACCTCAAGTCCAGATAGTCAGAACATCGCGACAAGTTCAGATAGTCATAACAACAACCTCAAGTTCAGATAGTCATAACATCGCGACAAGTTCAGATAGTCATAACATCTACCTCAAGTTCAGATAGTCATAACATTGCGACAAGTTTAGATAGTCATAACATCTACCTCAAGTTCAGATAGTCAGAACATCGAGACAAGTTCAGATAGTCATATCATCTCCATAAAGTTCACCCAATTAAATTAGCTTCAAATCATCAACCTTAAAAAACATGTTTGTAGCATTATGATAGTGTGCTATTACTATGTTTTTACTTTATTTGTTGAATATATGAGCCACACCTAGATGCTCATTATAAGTAGGACAATTGCAAAACTATTTGTTCAACAATTTTGTGTAACTTATATTTTTTTCACAAAACCACCTTTGGGTAAGAAGCACTTTTGTGGGATGTATGTCATGAGAATACCAAACAAGACAATGCAAACAATGGCACCATTGTTTATTGTTAGATAGCCTGTGTGGAATCTGGCCTCTGTACTGTTAGATAGCTGTAACTAGTATGTTTACATGCACACCTGCGATTAAGGCTGAATAATACGATTAAGGTATAAAGCTACCGTTGAAGTTAAATACTGCTGCCCATCAATTGGCTCAACCATTTTTAGATCCCTGATTCTATCTTAAATAACAGCCCAAAAAGATTTGCTCAGCAGTCCAGAAGTGCATTGGGCGGTTACAGGCCTGCAACAGCCAGTTATACCTGATTGTTATCTTTTTATTGTAAGAGCATTTGATTTGTCTAGTGATGTCAGCATGTAAAGCGAATTACAAAAAAGTATGACAACATTTGCTTCTAAAATAAATTGCCTACCCTAGCTTTAATAATTGCAATCGTTGCCCTAATCTGACTAAGATAATTAATTTAGTTAGTGTGCATTTAACCGTATAGATGTTCAACTATGATTGACCCGTGTTATGACATCATCTGGTGAGACCAAATAAGGTAATTTCCTACTTTCTAAGACAAAGCATGTATGGCCTCAATGGAGACAAAAAATTGTGTGTGTGTGTGTGTGTGTGTGTGTGTGTGTGTGTGTGTGTGTGTGTGTGTGTGTGTGTGTGTGTGTGTGTGT
This sequence comes from Gadus morhua, assembly GCF_902167405.1. Classification (NCBI taxonomy): domain Eukaryota; kingdom Metazoa; phylum Chordata; class Actinopteri; order Gadiformes; family Gadidae; genus Gadus; species Gadus morhua. The sequence continues at coordinate 24,393,086 of NC_044054.1, read as the reverse complement.
GTGTGTGTGTGTGTGTGTGTGTGTGTGTGTGTGTGTGTGTGTGTGTTTGTGTGGAGGGGGGGCTGGGAGATGAGGGGGGGTGGGGGGGGTGAGGAAGGAAGAGGGGGAGGGTTACTGCTAGTGGCATATATAGACTATGTATATGCTTACATACATGTGGTGGTGTAAGTTGGTGTGGTTTTATGTGTCCATGGGTTTTTGTTTCTCTGAGTGAGTCAGTGTGGAAGAGAGAGAGAGAGTTGGAAAGGCAAGCTGGCTCAGCCAGCAACACCTAAAGCCCCTTATCAGCTCAGCAGAGACAAGTCTCAGAGAGAGAGAGAGAGAGAGAGGTAGAGACTGAGGGAGCGAGAGAGATACTGAGAGAGAAAGAGGTAGAGGGAGAGAGGCGGATTGACAGTGTGTTTATGTAAGGATAAAAAATATATTCAAAGGTCTCTGATAAAAGTTATCCTATCTTTTTTACAGGAAATAATAACACTTGTCATATAGACGGTAATTTTTTTGAAAGAATTCACAAAATATTAATCCACAAAATACAAACCGTTTCATATTTTGAACTGCTCCGATATTTTGGAGTAGTTATAGATGATCAACTATTCAAACGTATTTCATGCTGACGGACTTTAATTCCCTGAATACATAATCTACTCCGACGTCCATGCACACACACATGTACGCATGCGCACACACACAAACACACACAAAAACACACACACACACACACACACACACACACACACATAATGAACAGTCATGCAAGGAATTGCATAAGCTTTGTCTGACATACAAACCCGTGCATATTATTGTTTGTGTACAACGCATTATCTTCTATCCCTCTGATGAAACTGGTCTGGCTCAAGGATGTGTGTGTGCAGCACTGATCATGCACTGAACATCTACTCTTTTTTATTAATACTTTACGCGTGGGGAAATACTAAAATCTAGGGCTGCAACAAACAGTCATTGTTATCGTCAAATAATGTAATTGATTTTTGTTAAATAACTTAGGACAGAAAATGTGTTAATAAAAGCAACAAAGCCATCACCATTAACGATATCCAAACATGATGCATCGCAAAAAACTAAAAAAAAAAAAAAAAAAAAACTAGCGGTTTGCTAGTTTTACTGGATTATTAATGATCGTTCATGGGACTGTTGTTGAGTGCTCAACAGTGGATGATACTGATGTGACTGACGATTCCTTCGTCATCTTATAATAACTTAAAGTCCCGTAAAAAAAACACATTGATAAAGCATTAACTACGTTTAAAACCATACTATAATACCGTACTATAATAATAATAATAATAATAATAATAATAAATTTAGAGGCGCCTTTCAAGGCACCCAAGGTCACCTTACAGAGCATAAAGTTATCATAAATCTATAATCTATGTATATTAGTTATCTATAGTAAGGTCCACACTTGCAGTTAGTAACACCTCCTAGTTTGACAGTAGATATGCACACAGCTGGCAGGAAGACAGGCCCACAGTATCGGAGGAAGAGAAGACAATGAACAACAGACCATTATATACTGGCCACCATGATGGGAACATTCAGAATTTCTAAAGTCATCCTCCAGCTCCCAATTGAGAAAGGACCCAGGCAGGAAGCTGATAAGAGGCTGACCTCCCAGGACAGAAAAGACCCCTGCACTTTGAATACAATGCTGTGTGTTAAAACATTTAGATGGACTAACATCCTGTCGTCCTACTACCAACCAGCTGTGTGTTAAAACCTTTAGATTGACTAACATCCTGTCGTCCTACTACCAACCAGACCCCTGCACTGCAGACGTCAGTGGGTTACCTACGTAACCATCCAGTGGGCCATTTCTGGTAATGAAATGTTTCTGATCCGGTATATGAAACACACTTTTTTTTTTCATTTGATGTGATTAAAAAAAAAGCCACAGCCACAGGTTAAGTGAATTATTCCGAAAATCCGAATCTCACTCTACAAACACAAAATTAAAACCGTCTAAACCTATATTAATAAAATATAAACAATCTTTGAACCCCGGTATGTTGGTTTATTGTGTCTAGTCTTTAATAGTTTCCATACAAATGAATCGGTTAGGTGCGTGGGCAGGATAGTTGGTAGTGGCTTGGTTTTTTATTTGCCAGTCAATTGAAAAGTACTCGGTTTGATTCCCGATATCTACAGACTACTGAGATAGGGGCTGGGCATCACACACACACACACACACACACACACACACACACACACACACACACACACACACACACACGCCCGCGTGCTTTCACACTATGGAAGGCCAACGGGGTCATAAAGCCTGCTTAGACGCGCTCACCAATGAGAAAGCACGAGCCTCGGCGGGTGTCAACGACCCCTCTGCCTATATCACACACACACAGACTCTCTCTTTCGTTCATGTGCACTCACTTTCACACACACACACACACACACACACACACACACACACACACACACACACACACACACACACACACACACACACACACACACACACACACACACACAGATTAGGCCCCCCCTTTGGATGCTCTGTGGGCGCGGGCAGGCGCACGTGAGCGGCGTCCCGCCGTGGCGTGCAGCTCCTTACCAGGCTCTGGAGAGCAGATCAGTCAGTCAGTGGGAACAGACGCTGCTATTAATACCGCGCTGTGATCCCTGGCCTCCTTCCCCATAACCAGCGCCGCCAAGGAACCAGTAGCACTGGTGTGGCAGGATCACTGACAAACCTGGACCTCTACAGGACCAGTTGCACTGGTGTGGCAGGATCACTGACAAACCTGGACCTCTACAGGACCAGTTGCACTGGTGTGCCAGTAACACTAGTGTGGACTAGTGTTACTGGTGCACAAGTGCAGTTGGACCTATACAGGTCCAACTGCACTTGTGTACCAGTAACACTATTCCACTGCAAAACCAGTAGCACTGGTGTACCAGTAACAGTGTAAAAAACAGGACCACCGTAGGACCAGTAACTGTTTTATGACTAAAGCCAGCAGTATTTATAAAACCAGCACCACTGCCAGAAACCAGCAGTATCCCTAATAAACCAGTTAGTTAGTTAGTTAAAGCTTTTTATTGTCCCCTAAGGGGACAATAAAAGTGCTTGCAGCAAGACTTCAATAGACAACATAGGACAGAAAGTACAACATGACAGACCAAACATGCATGCAAATAGTATAGATAGTGCAGAGTGTATACAGGCATGCTGATAAGCATCCCTGCATACCCATGTAAATCAGACTAATAATCATAACTACTATGTGTCAAATAAAATAAAAAATGAAAAACAGGAAACACTTTCTACTCTCCATGGAGTACCTTTCATACAGCAGGTAATCATACCTCACACTGCACCAAAAACACCATGTCGGCCCAGAGCTCCAAAATCTGAGTTCAGTAGAGAAATGGCACTGGGAACAAATGAGAGTCTATATCTATTGGTTTTAACTGCAGGGAATCTGAAACGTGACTTAGAAGGTAACAACTGAAACTCAGGATGAAGAGGATGACCATTTGCTGATAAAATAGATTCTGCCTTTTTGTGGACAAATCTAAAACAACAGAACCAGTATCACATCAGAACCAGTATCGCTGCCTGACCAGTCCTAATACAACAGTATTACCAAACCAGTACCACTGCATCAACACCATATTTGCATGGGTGTGTTTGTGTCCGATTGTGTGTATGCTCACATACAGGACAGTACCATACAGTCAGTAATACGAATATGTTTTGGTGAAGGGTGTTCTTGTGGCTAGGGTGATCGAATTCGGAACCTTTCAGCAGGAGCCACTATCGCCCTCCATGGCTGCGATCTACCTGTAGGCAGACCCTACCGGCTCCATTAATGCCCTGCCTTCATTCAGAAAGTCAGCTCCTGTCTATCCAACGGGTAGAACAGGGCAGTGACACAGCGATAGGGTCAGGGGTTCGATTCCCACAGGGGTAAAAAAAAATCGATGAAGGTATCGTAGGAAGATGCTTGGATTAAGGCGTCCACCAAAGGAGGTATTGCTAACGGCGGGTGTGTTGTTGTGTGGTTGTCATAGGAACGCATGGCCAGTCTGTGGATATGGACGTGGATAGGTCTGGCTACGTGGGCTCCAAGGTGGACCTGCGATGCCGGTTCCTGAACAGCGTCCCCCCCGTCAAAATCTCCCAGGTAACCCTGAGCCACCACCACGACTCTGCACGGTCACCAAACTCGTATGAAGTTCATCGTACACTAAACACATAGAAGGTTGCATAGATATGAATCGATGACAGTCATGAATAAAATAAAACGATAGAGATGGAGACTGTTTCAAAGACCCCCTCTTGACCTTCGGGATGAAGGTCAAGAGGTTTAGATTGGTGTATACATATAGAAAAACGAATGCTTATATATATATATATACATTTTATAATTTATATTATAAAATGTATACACAATACACACATAAGCTCAAGGGCTCAATGCGAATGCACAGATGAGACGTAAGCATTGGAGGAGCACAAACAAGTCAAAGGGCCACCACGTGTGAGTGTGATTATCCATCAAGCCATTTGAATATCGACCCTGCCCTATTCCTTAGTGAAATCACAAGTGGGAGGGTCCACCTTGATGTATGCTGGGTAGATCAGTGTACCAGCCTACCCAGTGGACTGACACAAATGTTGCTTATCTATCCATCTATCCATCATACTCATTCCAAGTGGACACTCCCACTTGGAATGTCACTAAGGCACAGGAAAAGGCAGATTTTCCAAGGGCTTGTCATGGCTAATCTCCGTCATAGTATGATTAGGGGCCCTTTAAGTGCACAGAGAAACAATAAATTAGTTAACTATTAGTTAATTACCGAAGTAATTAACTCATGAACAAGGGTGAAACAGATAGCGTTATCGTTCTCAGGGCGTCTTGGGGGACATCTAGAGGTCAGAACCAGCAACTACACTTGGAATCGGACATTCCTTATTTAGTCATTTAGCAGATGCCTTTATCCAGGGAATCACAGTTTGTGAGTCGAACACTCTTAACTTGTTTTTTATGCCTAGTAAAAAAAAAGGATACATAAACATTTATTCTCTATTTGTATTTTTAAATGTTCGATTTTTAATTGTACTGTTTTGTTTTGTATTATCATCTTATCATAAATTTACATTTTGCTACAACGCTCGGTTCTTGGGTGTAGGCCTACTTCAAGTTAATTGTTGCTGCCTGCATTTGGATAATTATAGTAAGATTCCCGTTAGCAGCCTCTAGTGGCTTGAGTTGTAACTATAGTTATTTCTACATAATCTTATAATGAGATATTGTTGTCTGAGATTTTCCCGCGGTGTGCACATTTTCCATGGAGGTTTTGGGGCAGGCAGGGGCACCGACCAAGCGGGGGGTCCATGCATTGCTTATTTTTTAACCTGTCACTGTCTAATTTAGGTATTCAAGCATTTGTCTTACACGCAGTGGCGCCTTGTTAAAAAACAAATGGGAGAGAAGTAGAGTCTCGTGGGGAGTGGAAAGAATTAAATGATTACAGTAAAAAAACATCCTGGATGGAATTTCTCGTGGATGGGCGCATTTTATAAATGATCATCTTTCTAGTTTTTCAAGATTTTTTTAATACATTTTTTAAATAGCTCCAGTATAAGTTACATAGTGAAGGTTTAATAAAAAAAAAATCTGACACTTCAACAATCTCTTCATTCCCCTCCTATCCTCTCCTTCCTTCCCCCCAAATCCCCCCTCCTCTCCCTTCCTCTCCTACCCCCTCCTCTCCCTTCTCCTCCTCCCCCCTCCTCTCCCTTCCTCTCCTCCCCCTACTCTCCTCCCCCCTCCCCCCTCCTCTACCTTCCTCTCCTCCCCTACTCTCCTCCTCCTCCCCCCCCCCCCCCCAGGTCACATGGCAGAAAGTGGTCAACGGCAGCAAGCAGAACGTGGCCATCGCCAACCCGTCGCTGGGCGTGTCCGTGGCCCCGGCCTACCGGGACCGCGTGGCGTTCAAGAGCGCGGCGGTGCGGCGGCGCGCCCCCGTGCTGGAGGACACCACGCTGACCTTCTCGTCGCTGCGGCTCGCCGACGACGCCGCCTACATCTGCGAGTACACCACCTTCCCCGCCGGGAACCGGGAGGGCACCGTCAACCTCACCGTGTACGGTAAGTCCCCGAAGGAGAGACACGGTGCTGGGGGGTGTGTGTGTGTGCGTGAGTGTGTGTGTGTGTGTGTGTATTTGTGGTTATGTGCCTGCATGCAAGCCTGTGTGTGCGTGTGCGTGTGTCTGTCTGTGTGCGTGCGTGCGTATATTTTTGTTTATGTGCCTGCATGCATGTGTGTGTCTGTGTGTGCGTGGTTCTGTGCGTGCTTGCGTGCATGCATGCTTGCAGACGTGTGTGTCTGTGGGGGCAGGCTGGAGGAACTGCTGTTCATGTCATCCTGCACTTTGAAAGAGAAGCCAGAGAGTACAAAGCAGGATCAGAGTGGGAGTTTGACTCCCCATGTCTTCAAGTATGCCTGACCCCTACATGCTCTTTCATGACATGATGTCGCTCTAATTCACTTTGGATTAAAGCATATGCTCAACGACTGCTAAATAGTAAATACCAAAAGCACTACCACCCCCCCCCCCCCCACACACACACACACACTCCAACAGATCTCTGCCCAACCGCCACATTAAAAGCGTGAACGCATCCATGGAAATAAAAAATAAAAGCCTGTTAATCTTAATCTAACATCAAAACAAGAGCCAGTAGTGGTGAATGTGGGCTTTGGTGTTCATCTAGTGTCCCCCCTGGTTTCAGCGCGGCCCACCACCAAGATGAGCCTCTCCACCCCCACCCTGGTGGCCCGGGCCAACAACGTTAGGACGCCGGTGGCCACCTGTACCTCAGCCAATGGGAAGCCACCAGCCATCATCAGGTCCCATTACTTTTTATGCATATATCATCCATATAAACATATATGAATACATTAATAAACAATAGTAAAATAAATAACTAATACCTTTATATAGAAAGCACCCTTTAAAAAGAAACAGTCTCAATATTGTATACGTAAGTGCTAGGTCAGCAATTCAACGTACACACATTCTGCGTTGATGTCACGATTTGACCACATGTCACGAAGCGCTCTCTCTCTCTCTCTCTCTCTCTCTCTCTCTCTCTCTCTCTCTCTCGTCTCTCTCTCTCTCTCTCTCTCTCTCTCTCTCTCTCTCTCTCTCTCTCTCTCTCTCTCTCTCTCTCTCTCTCTCTCTCTCTCTCTCTCTCTCTCTCTCTCTCTCTCTCTCATCGGACGACTAATGATAATGATATTCATGATCACCAGATGGGAGACGAGAGTTCCGGGCGAGGCGACGAGCACAGAGTTCCGGAACTCTGACGGAACGTTCACGGTGCAGAGTGAGTACGCGATGGTGCCCAGCAAGGACACGCACCAGGAGGTCCTGACCTGCGTCACCACCTACAACGACGAGGTGTTCACCGACAGCGTCACGCTCGACATACAATGTAGGTCGAAAGGAACACTTGGAAAAGGACGTTTTGGAATGTAGTGTTTATTTACACAGGCTTGATTGAGCTTGCATATATATATATATTTATACATCTACTTTATTTCTTTAATTTGTGTGTGTAGCATTCCAATATTATTAAACAGCAGTATAACACAGGGTCATCCTGGCCAATTCAAATATGTACAGAACACTCAAATCACAGACATCGAAAAAGACTAACAAGTGTGTGTGTGGGTGTGTGTGTGTGTGTGTGTCTGTCTGTTTGCTGTGTGTGCACGTGTGTATTTGCGTGCATGAATGCATGCCTGTCTGCGTTCTTGTGTGTGTGTGTGTGTGTGTGTGTGTGTGTGTGTGTGTGTGTGTGTGTGTGTGGTGTGTGTGTGTGTGTGTGTGTGTGTGGTGTGTGTGTGTGTGTGTGTGTGTGCGCGCGCGTATACCAGATGAGCCAGACGTGTCTGTGGAGGGCTTTGATGGTAACTGGTACCTGAACAGGGAGAATGTGCAGCTAAGCTGCCAGGCCAACGCAAACCCCAGAGTCTCGCTGTACCAGTGGAAACGGTGAGTCCACATAACACAATCATAATGAATAGCATCAGTGATACAAATAACAGATTGCATTTGTAGAGGTCTTTACTCTAAATTGTTTAACCTTAAATTAAATATATATTTTAAGTTCTAAGTTCATGCACATCATACCTTTAAATTGGCCTGGATAATTGAGGTGGGATAGATGTATCAATATTTTTACTCACATTGTGCTTCTCAATGCTTTGCACCATACTACTCACAGTAGGTTCACTCCATTTCAATGAGAGTCATCTCTGTCATCTGATCTTCCATTTTAAATCCATTCTAAGTGAATGAAAATCGGGAAGTGGCATTAACACTTTGTTTCTTTAAAGCAGGGCTATCAAACTAATTGTATATTTAGGCCATAATATACAAAATGCTTCTTCATTGGGTATTACTTGAGATACACTTGAAAATTAAAAAGATTTCATGAAGTTGACCCCTTTATTTATCATAACTTTCCCTGTGGGTATCTGAACAATGGCGAATATTGTATTCATCTTTAACAACTATTTGCTCGGCATGCTGGGTTTCCAAGACTTTTCTTCTCTCAGACAGGTACATCTTGCAAGTCAGCAGTTATTATTTATTAGTTCATTTATGAGTTCCACAAATGAATATATTAGCAATTTCATTTGCTTATTTTTATCGTCTGTATTTTTGTAGGGCTAGTATGATGTGAAATTAGCCTGGTCTTACCAGACTCTCGTACTTCATTTCATTTGCACAAGAGTCTGGACCTACTCAATTGACAAAACGTTAACTGACTTGAAGGCGGATGTCTGTTGAAGTTTAAAACGATTGGATTTGCCCAGTTCCACTCTGGATCTGCCATAACCAATCGCTAACGTTTGGCCGGGAATCACGTAGCGCGCAGGCTGTAAATAAACCAAACACCGTGCGCGAAGATGTCCGTCAACGAGAGCTGACTTTAACGTCATTGTTATCAGCCATTCCCTCTGTTCGCTGATTGGACGCAGACATTTTGGACGGAGAAAACCCACTAACATACATACCGCAGACCCAGACGTAGTACTGAAGGGAAATTCAAATTGAGCATAAGTGCTTAGGTGACGGAGCCAAGCTAATGTGAAATATGGATGTGCCCAGGGCCGACGGACTGCGGGTGTAAGGTGGACAGGCTTGGGGGGGCCCAGGGCAGAGGGGGGGCCCATGGGAATGAAAGAAAAAAAAAAAAATATATATATATATATATATATTTCTATCAAATTTACTCCCACCCCCTAGTGGTAGGAGCCGCACACTGCGCTTAGCAGTGTGCGGCTAAGCGGGGGGGGGGGGATCAGTACCTCTTGTATACAGGTCCCAGAATTTGGTGTTACGGCCCTGGATGTGCCCAAAACATTTTTTTCACTTTTTCCCATTGAAATGTACTGACCAGCTTTTGTGAGCTGAAAATTATACCTTTTTGTGATCATATTTAATCTTATTGCCCCCAGGGCAGGATTGAAAGCCCAGAATGCCAGATGGACTGCCCTGTCCTCGAGTTTTGTGGGAATGCAAAGACAGACAGAAAGACAGACAGAAAGACAGACAGACAGACAGACGTAAAGTAGTGATATTTGTGTCATGTGCAGGGTGAACGGCACTATCCCCAGCAATGTGGAGATCCAGGACAACACCCTGACCTTCAGCGGCCCGCTGACCTACGACCTTGAAGGGACGTATGCGTGTGAGGCCACCAACGGTATCGGCACGCGGGCCGCCTCAGTGGAGGTGGTCATCATCGGTATGTGTGGCCGGTCAACGATCGTAGGACCGGAGTACCGCCCAAAAACAGCTCAATACGGCTCAGAACAAATTAGGACCATTCAACAATTTTAAATGAACTAATTATTTTGATTTTTATCTCTGAATACAAATAAGGATTTTATAATAATTGCCGTTTAGGATATGAAAAGCGGTTGTATAGACATGAACTGCAGTTATAGACATTGTTTTCATTCATTTTCTAAAATGTAGTTCACATTTTTATTTACTGTTGAAGTGCTGTTTCCTTTATTTCAGAGAAGCCATTGCCCCAGGTAGCAACAGGTGATGTCATCAGTGTGATCGCCCTGCTACTGGCTGCCGGGGTGCTCATGGGCATCACCGTCACAGTCCTAGTGCTGAAAATGAGAAGTAGGAAAGATGGCACCTCGTATGTACACCTTCCCGCTCCCTTTGTGCACGACTTAACACACTCTGAACCCTTTCTGATAACGTTTTCCTTATCATCATTGCTTTTTGTTTGGCTAGGAGTCAATCTCCCGCCAGCAAAACCGTCCCAAACCGGTGAGGAAAAGACCAGCCGACGACATTCAGGTACTGGTTCTTTTAACCTTTGACCTTCCAGTAGCAGATGAGCAGGACCAGCAGAAGGGTTAAAATGTATCTAACGTAGATATATTTCCTCCTTCAGTGAATTGAAATGCATGGCATTAGGAGCCCAGTGGTAGATAGCAGACAGTGTGGATAGTGTAGTGTAGTTGTTCGACCGCCAGCCAAAAGTTACTTGATTCGATCCCCCATGTCCCATCCTTGAGAGAGATACCGATAAACCCATACATACATTATGGGTTTATGATGTATATACATTGAGTTGTAGCAATGTAACATCCTAAATAAACGTAAAGATACCATATCATACGCTATTCAAACCTCACCTCATAATGACAACTAATTTCTAGATTTATTAGTGGATAGTGACCATAACACTATTTCTATTCCACATATATACTTCAGTATAGAGTTGGTGATTGTGATGATACGTCACGATATGAAAGCCCTACAGATCTATACATCAAAATATATTTATTACACGGCTTTGCCTAATACTCGATTCTACTAAATGACGACATTCTACAGTCTGTTATTTCTAAATAGCACACCGCTGCTATGTCATTCATAGCATTGTAACAACCATGATTTTTTGCGGAAGTAAAACAAGAAAATAGTTTTTGGTCGTTATATTTTGTGTTAAATTATTTCTTTCTTAGGCCCCGTCCACACGAAGCCGATTTCATGGCGAAACCGCAAAGGTCTTGTACGGTTCGGCCTTCCGTCCACACGAAGCCGGCGAATCCGCTGACCGAAACCGCAAACTTCTGAAACCACCCTCGGAGGTGGTTTCAAATCTACCCGGTTTCGTTTTGGATTCGTGTGGACGCCTGAAACCGACTGAAACCGTAAACCATGACGTCATCGCCCCACCCCTCGACCCTCTAGCCAATGACTGTTAAGCCCGCGGAGTCTCAGCCTTTATGCGCATGCTCGCCTCTTCTTACTATTTATTTTTGTAGCAAAAGCGGCGCCCCTTATGGGCCTGGAATGTGTACTACAGCGTTTCTACAGATCTACCTGTATGTCTTTACGGAGATACTCCGAAACCGGATAGATCGAAACCGTAACGGTTTCGGCTTCGTGTGGACGGGGCCTTAGTATGTAGCTGTGTAATAAGCGGTATAATGTATGAGTCATTATTGCAAAATAAATTTGTTGTCTGGCTTTCTTTCACAAAAGAATGGCCGACCCGCTGTACTTCACACCCTCCTTGATTTATGTTAATTCTGGGTCCCTCCGCAGCACGCAGGGAGGTTCTACGAGGAGCTCCCCAACACAGCGGACTACGTCAGCTACCGCCTCGCCTGCAACAAGGAGGACTACCCGGAGCCCTACTCCCCTCCCTTCCATCCCCCGCTCTCCTTCCTCCCCCAGCACCCGTACCAGCCTGCGGACCCCAACCACGCCCCCGCCCTGCCATCCGCCAGCGCCGCCTCTACAGCCAAACGCGTGGCCATGAGCCCGGTCACCTCCAAAAACACCTTCTCTCCCCCAACTCACACCACCGCCATCTTTAAATACCCGTCCCTGCCGGGCATGACGTCCCCACCTCCGGGCGTGGCCCCGTACACGTTCCCCAAAGAACAGTACGTCTGAGGGGGTCTCTCATCCCCGGGGTTGGGGGGCAGAGGGGTGACTGCATCCCCCTCTCTCTCCCTGGGCCTCCATCGGAGGGCTGGAGGTGGGCCTGCTTGGGCTATGGCCACCCCCCCCCCCCCCCCCCCCCACTACCACCACCTGCTCAATACCCGTTACGTGTTTGACACAACACACGCGATACATTGCAATTGCAGACGGTCGCAACTTTGCAAGAAGAAAAAGACAATGGAACAAAGGGTATGATCTTATCAGATGGGATTTAGGCTTATGTACATTTTTGATACGTTTTTTCTGTGTATTTTTCTTGTTTTGTGATATGTGGTTTAATGTGGTTCAGAAAATAATGGGTTGGTTTGGCTTTCTGGCCTCCGGAACGGGGGCGAGGTGAAGTCCCAGGTTAGCATATAAACTGGGTTTACCGATTATTTTTATCAGAGGGAATGACTCTGGAATGGGTTTTGTTATAGTATGATTCAAATCTTTTAGATTTGTTTTGAAATCATCTAAATGGATAGGATTATTTCCTCGTAAAGCCAAACCACTTACATTCTTAGTCTTTTGTGTATATCCTTTTAAAAATGTATTAAAAAAAATATACAACAACAAGAACCACAACAATATAAAAGCAATCAAAAGAGATATCTCCTACATCTTTCGCTTTTATTCCACTTTGGGAACTTTCCTCAATACGTAAATTTTTACTTGTGTTTTTGTATCCTGGTTTATCATTACCATAATGAATTTTATGAGTTTAATCATTTTGACTGTGATATGTAACGTGTTTTGTGTTTAGTTTTTTTTAGACTTTCCCGGGTTGGTTTTGCAAAACATCTGTGGTATCCAGCTATATTAAAAATACATGAAAACAAGATAGAATTTCAAATATATATTCTGATCTCCTTATTCACACTACCTACTTATTTTGATTATTGACTATTTGTTGAATAACATTGTACACAGCCATTTCTAAAATAATATAATCCGGTTTATTTATTTTACTCATTTGGGGAGCTACTTGTGTTTACATATTATTATTTTTTCTAAATGCTGTTGGTGTTTGAGATATTTCACCAACAGTGACCTGTCTTTGACTGTGTACTTATTAAAATACTTGATTACAATAACCCAATATAGCAACAGTTGTTCATGTTTCATTAAGAAGGGAACTTCCATAGTTTCCATCGTGACATTTAATACATCAAGTTTTTATCTATATACCTTTTTATACATGCATTGGTTGAATGTGTTTGTTTCAATTCACTCATTAAAAGTCTATTCAGGTATAACATGCATAAATAAGCTTGATAATTAAATGTGTTTATATTTTTCCCCTTTCAAATCGGTCTCATTGGTATCTTGAACTACTGTTTACATTTCAACCTTTGTTTAAGTGAACATTCAAATAAAAACATGGGGTTAACAGGGGTTAGATTTACTTGGGAAAGTTTAAGTGGACATTGTTCTGAATTAATACTTTTACTTAAATACATTCCTAACCAAAGCCATAACTATTTAAATAAATTATTGAACCGTTCCAAATAATAACTTTTAGTAAAGTAAAGTACTTCAAAACAGCAATAGCAATATGTGTAGTGCAATAAATGGTAATAGGTTGTTCTTCTTTTGAAAGCAATAATATTGTAACCAAGTCAGACCAAGATGTACTTGTTTGTACTTTTGATTATCAAGCATAACAATCAATGTTTATAGTTGTATTCATATAAAGGTAAAGGTAAGGGTTAGGGTTATGATTAGGATTTTAAAAAAATCTAAATTTATCCTTTCGTGAAATGTTTGGCAGAATATTGGTATTTTTTACTACTTCAGTATCAGATGAGTACTTTTTCCACCCCGGTGTTGCTATGCTGCTGCTCAGGTTAATCCCTGAGAAACTGATCACGGCTTTGCATTCATTCATGACAGTCTCACCTTACACCCTACTGGTGCAATTTACTGGCACAACTTACTACTTCACTCTGCTGGGACCTTACTGGTACAACATAATGGAGTCATTTATACTACGTTGACCATGCAGGTTGTTTGTGTGTGTGAGTGTGTCTGTGTGTGTCTGTGTGTGTCTGTGTGTGTCTGTGTGTGTGTGTGTGTGTGTGTGTGTGTGTGTGTGTGTGTGTGTGTGTGTGTGTGTGTGTGTGTGTGTGCGTGTGCGTAAGCATTATAGCTCTGAAATGCCATATTTATAAATCTGCTGTCACCCTCACTCTATTAAGGTGTTTACTGATCTTTTGTGTTCTAAGATGACCTCTTACTTTACATTACATTGCCCCCCTCACAAAGCGGAATTAACCTGGTTGATGTACAGATAAGGGCTGGACGGATTGCAAATGGAAAAAAATAAACAACAAACAACAACAAACAAAAAGACACACACAATCGTCCTTCAAGTGAAAAAACACCATGAAGAGGAATGTTTGGTTTAGGCCCATGTATTGAAGCCATTAGGCATAGACTCTGGCAAGGTGAGGCTGCCTAAACCAGCCATCCGCCACTCACACGTGTGGTTGCGTGCAATACCTAAGTGCAGTTCGTGCCTATGTCTGTGCGTGTGCGTGTGTGTATTGGTAAGATGTGAAACTGTTCAGCCTATCCACCTGTGTTCTATAATAGATGAGTGTAGGAGCGCCATGTCATTCTAACCCTGCTACAGGGGAGAGCGAGAGAGAGAGAGAGACACCACAGAGAGAGAGACACACACAGAGACACACAGAGAGACACAGAAAGACGCAGAGAGAGAAGACAGAGAGAGAGTGAGAGAGGACACAGGGGAGAGAGAGCAGATAGAGAGCTACAGACACAGTGACACAAAGAAACGCAGGGCAAAAGAGAAAAAATATGTTAATAGAGGGAACGGAATAGAGAAGGGTAATCAGAGAGAGACAGAAACACATAAAATGGGTGAGAAACAGAGATATCGAAATAAATGATGGATTAAGAAGACAAAAGTGACAGAACAAGGAGAGGGAGAGAAAAATAAAAAAAAGATATATAGAGAGGGACAAAGGGGAGACCGGGGAGGGGAGATAGACAAGGCGAGCCAAAGAGGGGGACAAAGACAGAGAAACATCAATAATTCAGGTCCAATCAGTTTAGTAATCCAGTCCCTTTGCATACTCTCAGTGTAATGAGGTGCAGCCTCAGGCCAGTGAGTCACTGGAAAAGGCAGAGCAGAGTACCTAGCTACAGGAGGCTCCGGCGTGTGTTTCTGCACAGTAGCCGTACTGGGACTGGCTCTCATCATGGTAAAATGGTGTCCCTCTGATTGTTCTGACCCTTATCTGTCTGCTCCTCAGCCCGGACCCCACCGATGCAGAAGGTGAGTGTGGCCGTCTCTTTGAGATAAGATAAGATAAGATAAGATAAGGCCTTGTTATCAAGGGTTGGTGTGTACTACTTGACCCCTGGATTGACCCCTTTACAGCTCTTTCTGTTTTGCGTAGGAGGTTGGTCAAACTTTTGTAAGACTATTGTTGAGGAAAGTGAAACACTTAAACGCTGACAAGAAAAATAGATCAAGAAACCGGGCAAGTTTGAGACCTGTTATTTAGAATTTTAAGAAAGTTATACGAAAGCCGAGCTGGTCCACAGAACCACTCCGGCACACACTTTGTATTGTCTCGATCGTTATGTTCATGGTCTTCGGGCACAACTTGGTTTGCCAAGAATTGGTGGCAAGCCTTCCACCCAGTTTCTCTCATCCAGTACCCTTGGTGGGTACCCTTATCCATTCCTTTCACAACATTTCCAGCCATTAGGATGTCTCGATCAGAATATCTGATTTTATTTCACAAGGAACACCTGGCACATACTGGTGGCACAGAACATTAGATGATCTATTTAAGAAGCAAGAATTTCTCCAAGAGGCTCATCAAAGAAGTGTTAGTCCAGTCCGCCTATCTTATTCATATAACATATAAGGCAAGGTCATCTCATCATATAACGTATAAGGCAAGCAAATGATTATAATTCTTCTAAGGGTATAGTAAAATTCTCCCAAACCATAAGTCACCGAGACTCATAGATATCAATTCAAGGCTTTTCTTTCTTCAATTGATAACCACCATACTCCTGATTTTAAGAATTTGGCTTACTTGGTTTATTACTTACTTGGTATTTAGTTTGTTTTCAAGTGCCTTTGTACGTCATGAAAATTGCTGAGTAGTACTGGCGTACTTTAAGGACTTATAGTACTCCATAATGACCCCACGGTTTGAATGCAGGGAAAAACACTCAGCTATGAAAAAACCGTTGACCAGGAATAGATAGTGGTTCACTACACACACAGTATTTGCTGTGAAAGGTGGCATCTGTATTAAAAAAATACAGATGTCACCTATAGTTTACACATAACAGTTATGGGGGTGTGGATTTGCATTGAGAGGAGCTTTGCCGATCCTTGCAACCAGCAACCAGCGAATGGTCCCCTGAAGAGCACCTGCCCAAAAAATTCGCAATCGCAATTCGCAATTCCCAATCATATGAATATGAACTAGCAATCCAGATTCTAACTGGACGAACACAAAATGCATTCTATATATCTAATAATAAATAAAAACACTAAATCCCATGTGTTCCTGTTGACCCCCGTTGAACCGAGGAACTACATGCTAGTATCTTCCACCTGAGACTCACAAGTGGACAGTCCTGGCTGCTTCGTAAACCCCATCCATCAACCAGGAACACACACCCAACTCCAACCAGCAGCACAGAGTAGTACAGAGAACTCGCGATGCTATGTAATCATAGTCATTTGTTTACGACGTAAACAAACGCTATCTGGTATCCGGAAGGAGACAATGTAACTAAATCTAATTCCAGGGAGAGCCCATCATGTTACTGGTCAAATTTAACCTCTACTGACCCACTCAAGTCCTGCAGGCTCTCAGCATTACCGTGTTACCAATCCTGTAACAGAAAACCTCCGGTGTAGGTCCCACGCACGCACGCACACACACACACACACACACACACCACACACACACACACACACACACACACACACACACAAACACACAAACACACACACACACACACACACACACAATGCTCGCCCTGTGTGCGGTCATTTTCCCCATCATGCATTACCCCCGCTCTCTCTCTCGTCTCCAGCCGTGAATATCCTGAACCCGGGGGAAGTGGTGTACGATGACGTGCAGGTGTATGGCGTGGTGAACATGGCCGTGATCCTAGAGTGCGGCACCACCTTACCGGACATTTACATCTGGGGCTTCACCAAGCAGGGCACCGACAAAATCAAGGCTGTGGTGTACAACTTCGGGCATGGTCCTCGGGTGCAGGCGCTGGCCGCCACGCTGGGCTCGGTAGCGGTGATCTCGCACAGCGCGTCGCTCAGCATCGACCAGCTTCCACGGGCGTCAGAAGGCCTGTACACGTGCCAAGCCTTCTACGAGAGGCCAGAAGGACCCGAGTTCCGCTACTACTACGTACGCCTCACCGTCCGCGGTGAGACAAGGCCTAGATCAAATGACACAAGACAGAATGCGACTGTGCTTGTGTGCAAAACTGACATTGAGATGATGTCTTTGCAATAAAATGTATCAGTATCAGCCTGTAGCTTCTTAATATCATTAACCGCCAAAATATCGAATTATTGGTGCATCCCCCTATGCACCTGTAAACTTAAAGGCTAACATTGTATTTAAATATTGTGAACATTTGGGGAAAAATAATATATTCAATGTCATTCTCTCCTGAACATAGTTCCGGTCAGTAAGCCCTATGTCCTGCTGAGCGATGCTGTCTCCGGTGGAGGGATCGGTGGTAGTGCTGCGCCTGCGGCCTGGGAAACGGGACCTCACCCATCCTCTATGAGTGGGAGCACGAAAGGCCCGGCACTCCTGTCCACTACGATCGCCCGGGCAAACAGCAGCATGCTCATCATGTCCAACGTGAACCGGAACAACCACCGGTTGGTACCGCTGCGTGGTCAGCAACGCGGTCAACCTGGAAGCGCTCGGACCGGGCCCTGATGGACGTAGTCTGTGAGTCGCCTCTGTTCGGAAATGGCTCGTTTATCTGGGAAGGCCGATATAAATAAAAGGGATAAAACCTTCAAAAGCGAATTCAAAAAAAGATGCATCTATATCTATATCACTGCCAAAGCAGGGTTCGAGGATTGGGGCCATAAGGGGTTGTTTAAGGGGATGTACTGTAGGTCAGATTGGAGAGTTGTAAAGAGAGGGAGCCAGAAAACCGCAAACCTGATGGTTTCACAGCACCGTCTGGGAAGTCGCCTTTTGGAAACAGTTTGGAAAAGGGAAGGCACTTGCCATTGGCAGGAGACTCATTTGTCTGTCATCGTGTATCACCTATCGTTAGGTCAGGTAATTCCTCATAGGACACCTGATTGGCCACAAGCACATGACTTGAAGCCTGCAGGATGGGTCTCTTGTGATCGATATCTTGCGAATCCAGCTCCTCGCAAGGTAAGAAAGTAACAGGAACAGAGCCAGTATTTGAAAATAAACAACCTAAAAATATTCTGTTTGCATTACACACAGCTGTGGTGGAGCTATGATAATGTTTGTATGCACATGACAGGCGAGATAGATTCCCCTAACCAATCAGGGTAGCTGACGAATGGTGTTGGCATTTCTACCAAAATAACCCTCAATCTCATAGCCATTAAGGCCCAATCCCATTTCTAGCCCTTACCCCTTCCCCTTACCCCTCCCCCCTTACCCCTTCCCCTTACCCCTCCCACCTTACCCCTTCCCTTGCCCTCAATACAGAGGGTGTAAAAACGTTCCCCTAAGAAATGGGACGCCCCTCCATTACGTGGCTTCATCGTCGCTGACTGCTATGTCAACAGAAGCCACGAGTAGGCATGTTTCAGATCAAGCATACGTTGCGTTGCGTTGCCTCACATAACATAATGAATTAGTGGATAAAAACGTCAGAAATGCTGGCGTTAACTTCCCTATGTGATGCGACGCGTCACATGTCTTTAAAACTCGCTGGATCTCCCATTGTAACTCCGTCCGTCTGCTTTCTGTGCTGTGCTCTTTCAAAGAAATGCAGACATAAGACACTCCCCTCAACATATCAAAACATTTCCATAGGATAGGATAGGATTTTATTTGTTGTCATTGCACATACACACAGGTACACACAGGTACACACAGGTGCAACGCCAAACCACTCCCCAGGGAAACAAAAGGCATGCCATAGGGAACAACGAAACCCACTTACTTAGGAACCAATATTTGGTGGAGTTCACATAAAAAAAGGTATGAACAATGATAAAAAATAAAACAAAATCAAATTAAATTTAGCTCGGCTACACACACACCACACACACACACACACACACACACACACACACACACACACACACACACACACACACACACACACACACACACACACACACACACACACCAAAATACTAAATTACAACAAAAACAATGGTCTCGTTTGGTTGATACATTCATTAGGCAATTGGTATAATGACACAGACATTCAGTGGGCTATTGAGCTCAACACAGAAATACCAAAGTAGAAAAACAGACGCCAAGAATGAAAAGATTGAACAACGTAAGACTCACTCCCACTGTTTTCTAGCGATCATTTCCGATTTTAGGAACTCATTGTCCTGGTCCCCCTGAAATTAATGAGCCGTCTGGTTTCTATTTCATGTAGGCTACGCCGTCTAGGCTTCGCCTTATGGGCTTGTCCCTGTGCGCGCGCCTGCGCGCGCTGAAAATTCAAACTATGCACCTATCAGCGTGGGCACCGCCCACATTTCCCACGGTATCGTGTCTATATAACGCGGTGTATACCGTCGCTCATCCTCCCTTTTCTTTCAGCACTTGTGCTTATCAGCGAGAAATTGAGAACTACTATTATGAAGATGAGAACTTCAACACGGATCTCCCAAGCCGGTGGCAGCGGCTCGGGCGAAGGCCGCGGACAAATGGCCCTTTTCAGGGCCGCCTGAGAGCGCTCCTAGAATTAGGTCCTTTTCAGGACTCCTATGCGCCTCCTGTCCCGCCTCCCTGGCACCGGGGTGACGGGCACTTGGCGTGCTTTTGGTGCCTCGGCGACGACCACGCCGCTGGCTGCTATGGTGGCCCCCGTCTCCTGTGTCGCCTGCCGGGAGCTGCCTGAAGAGGGGATCCTCTCCAGGCACTCTCTTCTTTTCCCTTGGCGGTGGAAATGGCTGACGCCATCGACCTATTCGGACCTGACGTCGACGATGGCATCATCGACGCCTCCCTGGACGACGTCTTCGGCGGACTCGGCGTCCGGTTTTTTCCCGCTCTCCGGGTACAACCGCCACCGTCATACAACACGAGGGTCCGCGCCGGATGACCGATCTCTTCCGGGAGATCATGGGTGAGGCGGCGGCCATCAAAGGGATTCCCATGCCGGCCCCGCCTCTCGCCCCCGTATCTGACGATATGCAGGGCGAGTGCTTTCGCACCCCATCTTTTTCCCGGCGGGTTACCCAGTGCCCCTTGGTTCCCGCCTTTGCAGCACTTGTTTATTGCTGCCGGTGAGGACCCTTCGACCCTGAAGGCTCCGGTAAGATCCTACACGGATTTCACCAACGTTGGAGGGGTGGGCCGATGGCTCAGGCGAGGGGGATCCCTCGTCTGGAGCCTTCCCCTGGCAGCGCTTCTCTGTCCGGAGCGCCGGATGGCTCCTTAACGAAAAGCCGCTGCCCCCCGACCGCCTCCAGAAGCAGATTGTCGGCCTAACGGACAGGGTGTTCTTTTGTGCCTCTCAATCCGCGGCGGCGGTCAACAACATCGCCCTGCTCTCCTCTGCAATGGTCTCCTTGTCGGCTGACAGGGAGGCCTACGGCCCGGAGGAAGCCGCGAGATGGCTGGCGGTTTCCCCGCTTTTCCAGCGCCATCCTCCAGTTATGCCAGCCGATAGCTGTTTCGGCCGGCCAGCATATGGCGTGGGCTACCATGATTCAAAGGGTCCATATGGCTCTCCCACACTGCGGGGCCGGAACGAGAGCGGGCCAGCCTCGTCCAGGGTCCACTAGCGCTGGATGGCCTATTTGGTCCCAGGTTCTCCGAGGTGCTCGCGCACCAGCAGTCAGTCCGTGAGGATCGTTCCCCGGTTCGGGACGATTCTCACGGGCTCCTCCCGCCAGCAGGCTGAGAGGAAGCGGGGTCTAGGCCGGTCCCAGCGTTCCATGGGGCCGCCTCCGACTCCAGCCCCGGTGCAGCAGCCGCCGCGCACGGGGAGAGCAGCAGCGCCTACGGACAGGGAAGTTCCGGACGCTTGCTCCTACTTTTTCTTTCCCTATTAAAGAAAAGAGTAAAGACCGTTCGGCTGACCGAACGGCAG
Organism: Gadus morhua; assembly: GCF_902167405.1. Lineage (NCBI taxonomy): Eukaryota > Metazoa > Chordata > Actinopteri > Gadiformes > Gadidae > Gadus > Gadus morhua. Next base: position 24,371,737 of record NC_044054.1, on the reverse strand, counting down.
TACATGGTACCTAAAGAGCGATATTCCCCAGGCCACCTGCGCCCTACGCTTGTGGTGCGCTCCTCCATGTTGCCTCTTTCCCCCTCTCAGGCCCGGTGGCTGTAGGGTGGCGGTCGGACGGCGTGTTCACATGGCCTCTGGTTCACCTGCTTCTAAGAAGCGGCGTCCCTTGGAGCCTCGTGGACGGATCAGAGACTCGTTGCACGGTCTCCTGGTTCCCCACATTATAGGTGAGGAGATGGGTCCGCGCGCTGTGGCTACAGCCTGCGGACAGCGCATGCGCACAGGTGCTGCGGCCGGACGGCTCGCTCCCTGTTCAGGCGGGCACGAGCGCGACGTCTAGACAGCTCGTTGTTTTACAACTGCTAGTTGTGGTACGTCTCCTACGCTCGCTGAGCCTCCTCCCTTTCGTGGGAAGCCCCCCTTGGTCCACACGCAGTGTGAAGGCGGTAGGGGCAGAGGAATACGGGTTATTCCTGGACGGTCTTCCTCAGCTGTCGGCTCGCCCTCTCTCCAACCGCTATGCGTGTTGGCAAGAGCGGTGCGTTTCTGCCATCGTGGTTGGACACCACGTTGAGATGGGCCATCCCATACAGTTCAAGCGTCGTCCCCCACCCTTTATGGGGTTGGTGGAGACCACGCTACGGGACCCGCTGCGAGCACGGCTCTGGCAGCAGAGGTGGCACGTCTCTTGGTAAAGGGGGCCATCACTGTCGTTCCCCCCCACGAGTCTCACCTAGGTTTTTATTCCCGCTACTTCCTGTTTCCAAGAAGTCAGGGGAAATGAGACCTATTCTGGATCTTCGCGTGTTCAACAGATTCGTTGCCACGAGGAAGTTCAGAATGCTCACGGTCGGAGCATTGTTTCCGGTGTGTGAGAGAGGACGATTGGTTTCACATCCCTGGATCTCAAGGGTGCTTACTTCCACGTCCCTGTTCGGCAGGCGCACAGGAAGTTCTTTTCTTCTCCGCTTTGCCTTTATGGGGATGGCGTACGAGTACCAGTGTTTGCCGTTCGGCTATTCCCTGGCGCCGCGCACCTTCTCGAAGTGTGTGGAGACGGCGTTGGAACCGCTCAGACGTCAGGGAAAGAGGATTCTCTTCTACTAGACGATCTGCTTATTCTGAGCAACTCAGAAGAGACCGCGAGAAGGGACACCATGTTGGTGATAAACCATCTCTCCCTTCCTGGGTTTGCCATCAACTGGGAGAAGAGCTCCCCGCTCCCCAGCCGGCAGACAGTCTACTTGGGGCTTTGCCTAGACTCAGCCACCATGACTGCGATGCTTTCGCCTCCTCGGCGAGACGCCATCCTGTCGGCGCTCTCCCGTTTTCACGTTCGCAGACAACTTGACCGCCACTGTCCACCATGCGCCTGTTGGGGCTGATGGCAGCTGCCCACCCCGTGGTCCCCCTGGGTCTGCTTTTTATGCGCAGGACTCCAGCGGTGGTTTGCTCGCCAAACGGTTGGACCCCAGGCGACACAAGCTCAGGGTGCTCCTCGTCCCCCGTTCGGTGTCGCCAGACCTGGAATATTGGAAATGACCCTCCGCCCTTCTCAAGGGTGTTCCACTGGGCAGGGTGGCGTCCTACGTAGTGGTCTTCACGGACGCCTCGTTGACGGGTTGGGGAGGAACGTGCCTCTCTCACTCGGTCGGAGACGAGTGGCGCACGCCCCCTACAGCACACATAGATGTGTTGGAGCTCGACGCTGTGAGGAAAGGTGCTGTTGCATTTCTTTCACCTGGTGCGCGGCCGCCACGTTCTGATCAGGACAGACAGCGTGTCGCGGCGGCGTACATCAACAGACAGGGGGGAGGTCCGCTCCCCTGCTCTCCACCGAAAGGCGGTCGAGCTCTGGCTTTGGGCTCATCAGTATCCTCCGCAGTCTGAGAGCCCTGCATATCGCGGGCGCCCAGAACTTTGGGGCGGACCTCATGTCTCGAGGCGGTCCCCGCCGAGACGAGTGGCGGTTACCATCCCGACATTGTCAGACTGATCTGGCAGAGGTTCGGGACAGCGCAGGTGGACCTCTTCGCGTCCCGGGAGAACACGCACTGCAGGTGGTGGTTCTCCCTCAGCCCCTCGGGATCTTCCCCCGTTGGGGGTAGATGCGTTGGCACACACACCTTGGCCGCGGGCTCTCTTGTATGCGTTTCCCCCGCTCCAGCTGATCCTTCCTCTTCTGGAACGGGTCAGACAGGAGAGACTGTCCCTGATATTAGTGGCCCCGGAGAACCGTTCAGCTCTGTGGTTTCCAGAGCTTGCCGCGCTCCTCGCGGTCGGCGCCTTGGCCAGTACCATTCAGGCCGGATGCGCTTTCACAGGCCCACGGGACGGTGCACCACCCGCCGATGTCTCGGGACGGCTGTTGGTTTGGCTCCTGAGAGGTTGATCCTGCAGGGCAAAAGGTTTGCCTGAGACGGTTATCAACCCTATTCAGAGTGCTCGTGCGCTTTCTACTTCTTCCCTCTATGCGGCGAAGTGGTGCGCCTTCTCTAATTGGTGTGAGACGAACCACGCTGTCCCATCTCAATGCGAGGTGGGAAGCGTGCTTTCGTTTCTGCAAAACTTATTGGAAAAAGGTTTGGGCCTTCTCCACTATCGAAGGTCTATGCGGCAGCCGTTTCGGCATGGCCATGCAGGCTGTGATGGTGGACCGATCTTTCAGCCAATCCACTGGTCAAGAGATTCTTGCGTGGGGCTAGACGGGTTAGGCCTGTTTCACGCGTGCTTACACCACGCTGGGATCTCCCCACCGTGTTGCGCGGATTGTCCAGGGATCCTTTCGAGCCTCTCTCCCAGGCCCCTTGGATGCCCTGTCATTCAAGACGGCGCTCTTGTTGGCCTTGGCTTTCTGCCAGCGGGCCGGTGAGCTAACCGCTCTGTCTGTCAGCCCGAGTTGCTTGTTGCTAAACGAGGACAGCTCCTTCGCGTTGCTCAGACCTAATCCTGCGTTCCTCCCGAAGAACATTAATAGTTATTTTCGGTCGAGGGATATTGTGCTTAAGGCTTTTCACCCCCCCGCCTCATTCTAGTGAGGCGGAGGCGGAGTTGCATCTCCTGTGCCCGGTTCGGGCGTTGGCTATGTACGTGAATCGCTCGGCAGCGTTCCGCTCCACACAACAGTTGTTTGTGTGTTATAGCGACGCTAGCAGGGGCCGCGCTCTCTCTAAGCAGCGGTTTTCTCGCTGGGTATGATAGGGTGTTTGCCTAGCCTACTCTCGGCAGGGCTTTGGCGCCACCGTTGGGCGTTAAAGCTCCTCCACACGGAGCGGTGGCCGCTTCAACGGCTCTACTCAAGGGCGTTTCGGTGGAAGACATCTGCGCGGCTGCGTCTTGGTCTTCCCCCGGCCCTTTGTCCGTTTTTACATGTTAGACATGTCCAGGGGCTCACTCGGCAACTCTTTGCTAGAGTCCGGGACCCCTTTTACGTCTTAAGAATATAGACATGTTCTTTAAAGCGCGTGGTTGGATTTCCTCTCGCCGGCTGGCGAGTTGGTCTTGATTACCAGTCTCTTACTCTCCCACCTTTTTTCAAATGAAAAAAAAAAGGCTAGGGGGTTTTCTATTGGCTCGCCAATTGTCTGGTGGTTTTGTTTACCAGTGAGGCACTCCCGCCGTTTTCTTCAAATAAGAAACGGCCGAGAGAGTCCCATTATTGGAGAGCCGAATTCCGTAGCTCCGCCCCCGGTGGTAGCGGACCTAATGGAAACCGTGTTGCTCTGGTTTTCTTTTCCTTTTCATGGGTTCCATGAAGCACGGAATAGAGCCGGAGTCTTTACAGACTCACTTTTTTCTCCCTTGATCATTGCCTTGCTTGATCTAGGAGGAATTAGTTTTTTATAAAGCTGTTGTGTTTTACACTTCCTTGGCTTTTTGAGTCTTAATGTGCTCTGGTGACTTAGGTCGTTTTGACTGGGGTCCAGCAGGAGTACATTGATCGGGCTCCGCTCGCAGCTTCACCTTAGCCATAAGGCGAAGCCTAGACGGCGTAGCCTACATGAAATAGAACGATAGTTATGTTATTATAACTCTAGTTCTATGATTGTAGGCGTAGCCGTCTAGTTTCCCACCTGCTGTACCCTCCAAATGCTGAAAGAAAAGCGTGGAGGATGAGCGACGGTATACACCGCGTTATATAGACACGATACCGTGGGAAATGTGGGCGGTGCCCACGCTGATAGGTGCATAGTTTGAATTTTCAGCGCGCGCAGGCGCGCGCACGGGACAAGCCCATAAGGCGAAGCCTAGACGGCTACGCCTACAATCATAGAACTAGAGTTATAATAACATAACTATCGTCTCCTGTGGTGTCCCTGAGGTAAAGGTGGAAAGGAAATCTTCAGTTTGACAGGCGAGCGACGTAGCCTAGGTGGCAGCTTTACCGATATCAAAGCAGTGCGCCTGTATAATCAACCAAGGAATAGTAGTAGTAAGCATATCCACTGCACACAAATGTTACTTGAAACCTTAACATGTCATGTCAAGGGTTATCGGATATCTATCTCAACAAATAGCGATAGCGGAACACATTAGCATCGGCTTCTAGTGATTCAAAACAAACTTGACTAGTGAATCAAAACAAACTTGACTAGTGATTCAAAACTAACTTCACAATTAAAAACCGCTCGAAAATAGTATTATTACACCAGTCTGCCGTAATTAAAGTGCTGAAAATACTTACATTTGTGCGTGTCCTTCGCTTGAACCATCGCTGCTGTTTGTTTATTTGGCGATTTCGGTTGGCCACTAGAGAGCGCTAAAATCTTGTATAGTTCAACGGTTATTTACCGTTATGTCATGTTTTATATCGAGCTCAGAGATCGCATTGTCCGTGTATGACTTCGAGCTGAATATACAGTCAACTTTTACATCATGAGTCCGAATGATAACAACTAGTAAAAATGCATTTTCGGCCGGATTTTCCTCGAAGCCCTCCCTTTGAAGTGTGGTCCTTGTATAGCTTCGTTCAAGCTACGTTTTCGCTTCGTTTCAAGGGCTACGTAGCCTTTTGTCTTCGCCCTACCCCTTAACCAAAATGAGAATTGGGACACCCTTACCCTTCAAACCAAGGGGGAGGGGTAAGGGGTAGAAATGGGACGCACGATTTTTGTTGCATTCACACAGCTGTAGTGGAGCTATGATAATGTTGTGTATGCACATTGACAGGCGAGATAGATTCCCCTAACCAATCAGGGTAGCTGACGAATGGTGTTGGCATTTCTACCAAATAACCCTCAATCTCATAGCCATTAAGTCTTACCTAAAGCCCCTTGAAGGCAAGCCTTCTGATACCTTTTTATTAAGTTTGGATTTTAAAATCTCTAAACCAAGCCTTTACCCACAGACGGCCCAGACATACCCCAGATTGACGTGACGCCGTACAGTCTGACGGAGAAGGGATACTCGGCCCTGGAGCGTGAGCGGGTTCTGCTGATGTGTCAGGCCCAGTCCAACCCTCCGAGCGTGTACACCTGGTACTACAACAACTCCCAGGTCAACGGTGGACCCAGTTTCATCATCAACAAGATCCTCCGCTCACACACCGGAAAGTACGCCTGTCGGGCCCAGAACACCCAGCTCGACACCAGCTCCATCAAAAGCATCAACCTGACAGTTTTCTGTGAGTCTCACCCATGATGTTTGACCTTTGTGCTTTTGACCTTGGACCTCACCGTCACAGTCCAGCCGTGTCTCCTCTTCACCTGAATCCCAATTTGGCGTTCTTCCTTCTTGGACAGACCAAAACGTAACCATGTAATCATTTAAATCAGGAGCAAAGATGATGAGTTCAGTCTTAGATATGTCGCCAAAATTCTGAAAGGCTCTTGGAGCAGTTCCAGGAGTGAGGAACGCAGGCAGGCGTTGATGTTCCTATCGTCATCAACACTCGTTTCTACTGTCTCCACTGTCTCTACTACTTCTACTGTCCCCACTCTCTCACCTGTTCCTACGCCAAACTCCTTTTCCCTGTCGAGCTCTTCTGGTTTCAGTATCATCCTGTCTCCATGCCACTGTTTGCCGTCCACATTCTGACCCAAATCGGTTAGTCTTACTACCCCATATCAACAACACCACAACGAGATCTACAACCTGGCAAACATCAGAACACACACACACACACACACACACACACACACACACACACACACACACACACACACACACACACACACACACACACACACACACACACACACACACACACACACACACACACACACACACACACACACACACTGACAGCCAGCAGAGTGGAAACACCAGATCTTTGGACCCTGGAGGAATGTGCAGGAGGGCTGAGGATGTTCTGGGGGTTCTGACAGGTACAGTGTGATGTCACAACTATGATGTCACAGCCATGACAAACAGGGGCTCTCGGTGGTCTGTGCTTGTCATCGTTGCCCTTCCGTTTGCTTTGGCTGATGTGACGTAAACACACAGAACTTGACCCCTTTTTGTAGGCTACCTGCATTGCTTCAGCCTGACCAGGTTCAGACTAGGACTTCCTGTTTCTCCCATAGGGCACATCATTGCCGTGTCACGCTGTATTATGTCCCTGCAGACCCACCGGACGGCTCTCCGTCGTGTTCGGTGGAGCCCGTGCTGAACCACAGCTCCCTGAGCCTGCAGTGCTCCTGGCCGGGGGGGCTGCCGGCCCCCACCCTCCACTGGACCCGAGGGCTGCTGGGCCTGGGCCAGGAAGTAGCCGTCCCGGGACAGGAAATAGACAAACTGAGCAACAACGTAACCCTCCCGCGGCGGTGGCCAGGGCGTCAAACAACACCTTGTTCACCTGCCTGGGCTCGTATGCGCCACCCAACCACAGAGCCTACTGCAGCATGCGCACCTGTGAGTGTCACGCAGCACACGGACCAATCACATCGCACCCCAGGGACCTCACCATTCACCATGTCTTGTTTTTTTTCGGACTCCCAAGATTCACCGCCGGCGGAGCCTGTGTGTTTCGCCATCGCGACCCGGAACAACACGTACCTGATGCTCTCCTGCTCCTGGAACGGGGGGGTCCCGCGGGCCCTGCTGTGGTGGGACGGGCCCGAGGGAAGCGATGGCGGGGGCCAGCCGGGGGAGGGGAACGCCAACATTCTGGTGCTCCGCCACGGCTCCGCCCGGAGCGGACAGGCCTACACCTGCCGTGCCCAACACCCCCTGGTGGCGACACCCAAGAGCTGCAGGGTGACTCTGGGTACGCTGGCGCCGCTCCTCCTGCACTTCACCAGCATGCCCTCAAAACACACAAATCATTCAGGTAACATGTGTTAACCTGTGTTCCCTTACATATGTCCCCCCCCCCCCCCCCCCCACCCTTCACAGAGGCCCCGGTGCTGGTGACCCAGCGCAGCTTGGTGTCCGTCTACGAGGGGGGCGACGTCCAGCTCACATGCATCCTGGGAGCCAATTACCCGCCAGCCAATCAGATCACCTGGTTCAACAACCACAGGAAGGCCGTGCTGGACGTGCCCAGGAAGTACCAGCTGCAGCGGGCGGCCGCCTGGGCCAACCTAACGGTGCGCGAGGCGGACGGGGCGCAGGACAGCGGCCAGTACTGGTGCTCCACCGCCAACGCAGTGGGAGGGGCCGAGATCGCCGTCACCTTATTGGTCCTGAGTACGAATTCCTTTGCCCCCATTGTGACTTATAGACACACGACACACACCACCAGATGAAACTACACAGAACGCTTTCATCAAGACAAATCCCATGATGCGGTGCTTTCCCCGAGAACCTTACCCTGAGTGACGTACCCACACTAAACCCATAAAACTGAAGCCCTCACCGTAATGCAGCGTAAATACATTTTCCATTCCATGGCCAAAACGTAACAATTCTGAATTTCTCTGGACCAGTGTTTCTAAAATGTGGGTATGTGTGACCCTAGTGGTACATATGGTATATCTTGAGAGGGGGTTGATCAGAAATTGTTTGATAACAACTGCTTTAGACCATAAACGTCCACCCTGTCTCACACCAGTTTTTGGTGCATCCATTGGGCACCTCCTGACCCATTTTAACTTGTTTGTTCCTGTGTGTGCCTTTGTGTGTGCCTCTGTGTGTGTGTGTGTGTGTGTGTGTGTGTGTGTGTGTGTGTGTGTGTGTGTGTGTGTGTGTGTGTGTGTGTGTGTGTGTGTGTGTGTGTGCGTGCGTGCGTGCGTGCGTGCGTGCGTGCGTGCGTGCGTGCGTGCGTGCGTGCGTGCGTGCGTGCGTGCGTGCGTGCGTGATATCAGGGTACCCCATGCCCCCCAACGTCACCCTGCACAGGGCGATATACAGCAGCCGCCAGCGCGGAGAGGTGGAGCTGGGGTGGAGGATGGAGACCGACGGAGGCGGGGCCGGAGGAGGAGGAGGGGGAGGAGGAGGGGGGAGGAGGAGGAGGGGGAGGGGGAGGGGGGGGAGGAGGAGGGGGGAGGCCCGACCCCCCTCTTCACCGGCTTCCTGCTGGAGATCCGATGGCTGACGGAGCGTGCGAAGCGTAAGGGGGGCAAGAAGGACGAAGGCAGCTTCTCAGAGTGGCGGGCCAGCGTGGTGACGGAGGCCGGGGCGCGCCGCCACACGCAGGGCAGCCTGGCCCCCACCAACACCTACCAGTTCCGCGTCACGGCGCTCAATCACCGCACGGCGGGCCACCCGTCGGCAGAGCGGACCCCAGGTAAGGAGAGGGGGGGGGCGGGGAGAGAGGGCAGGCGGGGCTGGGTACCGGGCCGGGGAAAGGGGAGACTAGCACAGTTTTTGCACCGTACCTAAAGAGAGAGTGCGATCCTATTGGGGAGTAGAAAGACCCTAAAGGGGACTGGCATGAATTATCTGACTGTATTTATTGTTTTTTACTTTTAGTTACTATTGCTTTTGCATGCTTGCTGTTTACAAAAAAAGACATTTATTCAATGCTTGTCTAACCAGTTTTCTTTGTGGTTTTTGTTATCTGCGTAGGTGAAAGACACACACATACACACGCACACATTTCAATAACACTTCTCCCACAACTAACACCACAGCTCCTCATCCTCTCACCCCCCCCCCCACTGCCTCTTCTCTTCTTCACCTCCTCCCATGTGTTCTCCTCCTCCTCCAACTCCTCACTATGTGCCCTGTGTGTTCTCCACTCCGCAGGCCTCCCCTGTCAGTCAATGAGCTTTTCCCTTTGCGTCATTCTAGGTCCTGAGTATACTTGTTGTTTCAATGAGACACTTCAGATCTGATTGGAAGCAGGAAACTGAAACTGAATAGGAAACACAGAGACTGGCTTCTTGATTTTGGATTCTGTGGCCACGTATGTGTTGCTGCTAGATTTTACAAAACTTTTTTTTTTAAAGAGGGAGATGGTCATATTTATGATTAGGTGTGTCGTATCAAGAAGCAGGCAAGTGGCAGGATTAGGCTTGTTTGAATCACAGAAATGTAATCAAAATAAACTCAGGTTATTTAGGACGTGGCCTGGCTCATCTGTTCACGCTGTGAAGTACAGCCCTGACATTTATTTTGTCCAGGTTACAGTTGGGCCTGGGAAAAGTCCCATTAAAATGACAAGTGATACTGAGGCCTTTTGCACCTTTTCATGCTATGCCAGGGAGGGTTGTAGCTCAGTTCAGCGTAGTGATGAGTGGTCCTCAACCCCAACACTGTGCGACTTCACCGTTGTTTCAGTGAAGGAAAATAGGATTAAACCCAACAACCCAATGTACAAAATAAACCCTTTATTTATATGCCAGACGCTTAATATTCGAAATGATGATATTGGGACAACCATTTCCACAACATGATGGCCTGCCCAAAGCCACTGTTGTTGTAAGGTTGAGGACTGCTCTAAAGAATAATCCTAAAGAACTGAATCGTTGGCAGGGTGTCTCTTCAACTCTGTTTCGACATTCAAATAGTTGCAATGGTAACTTTGATGTGTTTCAGCGGACCCACCATTCGGTGCGTATCCTGCTGTGATTGGAGCTGCCATTGGTGGAATGATTGTTGCAGCTATTCTTACATTGCTGATACTCTTGTTCCTATTACGCAACCGCAATTCCCGTGAGTCAGTCCGCAATTATTAAACGTTCTAATCGAAAAAAGTATTTTAATATTTTTGACATTTTGTTGTTTTTATGTCCAAAAACATCTGCTTTTTATTTTTAACGAGTAACTTACTAATAATACAAATTTTCTAGTAATCAAGACAAACAGGCTGCTAATATAGCAAACATAAAAACCTACAAAAGTTAAAATATAATTAAGAGTAAATGAACATGACCATAAAAAAAACAATGTCCATGTATCAAAAAACACATTATACCTTTTTGTTGTTACACCATTAATGGACATTTACCACATGTTAATGTTCCTGCAGGTCTACGCGATATGCTGTTCGGCATGTGAGTACTTGTACCCATTACACAGAAATATCCCCCATTTCATAGAGACATTGATCCCCTTAAACGGTCTTGTTCTGGTCTCCCCATGCAGGCAGCACGGCCAGTCGAGAGAAAACATCAACTTCCCCGATGACGAGCTCGCAGACGGTGATGACCTTGGTTCCAGCCCAGGTAGTATGAAGCAGCATTTTTAATCCTGTTGGATCCATAACCCTCCAATCATGATTTTATTTGTATTTCTTTGATGAACAAAATATTATTAAGCATGTTTTGAGGCAACTGATATCAACCTTGAATACATTAAACATATGTAATGTATTCAAGATATATTTTTTTATTTATATATTATTTGTTGGTTCACACCCTTTGGTTTATATGCGGTATGGTCAGTGACTATCCCACATATAAAGTAGAGACTTTAGTCTAGTCCAAAAAACATAAATATAAGCATATTTACTTTAAGCACTGGAATAGCTTTTTGTAAACCAACATGCATAATTTTTTATTCAATGCACAGCCTAGGATTTGCAACTATTTTAGTCCAGTTAGTTCCTTTTCCAATAATTCCCAATATCTACCCTGTAGAGTCCAAATACATAATCCTGTTGGACATTATCTCACCACCACTCTCCCTCCCAGTTCCCGCCATATCGCTGCCCAGAGCGGCCTCGCCTATCCCAACCTCGCCCCCCACCCGAACAGGACTCGCCAACCAACAGCCAAGCCCCGCCCACTGGAGACGACGAGCCCGTCAACGTCACCATCACTGTGAAGGCCACGGGTTCCTAGCCTGCATCGGAGCCGTTGCTCTTGAAAAACATTTTGTACTCTTTTGGCTTTTAGTGAGCGACACGAGTTTATAAAAACACAAAATAAATAGTTCTAGGTTCACAGTACAAGTGTTGGTCAATATTGCATAGAATGCCGCACTCCACATTAAAGTGACTGAATACTGACGCTTGCTTAAGGTTTAATTATTTTATTTTAACGTTGACCTCTTCACGAACTCACAAATCCTTAAAAACTTCTAATTCCTCAGTGAAACTGATCAAATTCATGGTAGCCATAAAAACATATTTAAACAAAACAATTATTAACACTGCCAAACTGGCACGTACATATACTAACATATACATACAAAAATAAAAGCGCTGGCTTAACTTAAAGAACCCGTTATGTGATCGCTAGAGGGATCTTCTGAGGGCTGATGATGTCACTGAGCCCCTGTTTGATCTTCAGGAAGAGACGTTTGAACTCCAGACCGTCGCCCTGGTACCCGAGAGATACAGACAAAATGAGTAAAACAGAACACGTGAAAAAATTACAAAAATACATTGATGGACCAGTGTACCTTGGATAGTCTGAAATCCAGAAGCACTTTCTTATTCATCTCGAACAGATGGACCTTGAAGATGAGCTTGTTGTTGCGTTTATCCTGCGTGCTAACAGTCACCTGCAAGGAAAACGATAATGCGTCAACCTACTATCTGCCATTGAGTATAAAATCAAGACACACACCCACATGTACCCAAAGCAATTAACAGTCAATCAGGATACTGGTCATGAAGAAGCAGGTTGAGGTTAGTCAGAAAGGGATTGAACACAGAACCTTTCAGCTAGACGTTGAACACACTAGCAGTGCAGCTTCCTGCTCTACATAATGCTGCCATCTAGCTCCTCCAGACGGAGTTACCCCATTGGTGCCCTGACTAGTCACGTCCAGTTACCTTATTGGTGCTAAAGACTTGTGCGGTCATCTCATTGGATGAGGTCTGCATTGAAAATGCCATTAACTGATTGGTGTGTGTGAATCATGTGCCATTACCTGATTGGTACAGGTTTGTTTGAATGCGAGTCCTTGGCTCTCGCAGGTGTCCCTCAGGGCAGAGAAGGAGTCGTTGACGTTCTTCGTTGTGAAGAAGCGCGTCATTCTGCGCACCAACCTTTGCCAGGGCGTCTACAGGGCAGAAAAGAACGTCAGTACACAAAGGGTGGTCCAAGATCTACTTAGGATTCAGCGTTTAGGCCAAATTCAGAGTGGCCATCTTGGTTCTAAACAGTAGCTGCATGGGGAAAATCCAGAAAGCTACCGTGATTAATATAGTGAATTATATTACATATAATACCAGTTTGTAGTTAAGATTTCATCAAGTAGGGTGTAAACCATAGTATTTTTTTTTATATCGCTATGAAAATGAAGTTTGATTGAAAGAGAAAACCGGAACTGACATAAGCACACGGAATTGTCCGTGTGGATACCCAGGTCTGCGTGCGGCTGAATAAGAGAGTGAGGTTTACCTGGCTGGCTCCGGGTGTGCCCAGCAGCTGACTCCCCAGCAGCATGTGTTCCGTTCGGGTGGGCTGGGAGAAGCTGACCTGCCCGTCTGTGGGGCCCATGGAGAGCACCGCCTCCAAGAAACACCTTCCCAGAACCGGGGGGTCCGGCTGGGAGCTGGAGAACCGCATCCTCTCATCGCTGCACCACAACAACGCACAGGGTCGGAGTCACGTCGGAGGTTAGGTTGTGTTGCAACGTTGGGCATAGTTCCACACCGGGTTGTTTCCTTCTGAAAACACGGTGGTTACCGGTAACACCGTAGTTTCCATCTAGAGGGCGCCATCTGCTTTTAAGGCAGGAAGGGCACGTATTCTGGTTGAAGACGAGGCTACGCATGTTGGTGATGGATTTGGTCTATATGATGAAGCGGATTACATGTCACCAGCACCAGGCCCATCTATCGATAAGAAGAAGCCTTCCTAAAGCTGGTGTTTTTGTGTTTCTAATTTTAGGGAGGCTGAGTGTTCAGAAATTTGACAGTCACAATATTTATCCCTCTGTCCCACAAATTAAGGATAATTATGTTAATCAAAAAAAAAGAAAAAGAAAAGTGGTTTCTATTCTTGTAACATTTTAAACATCCTCATTCTTATGAGTATTCATTCAATCGCCATCAAATGCACCGAGCTCATAACACACATCCATGCACCAGCGCAACTGCTGTGAAACACTGAACCCAACCCATAGAACACACGTCTAAGCCCCGTTCAACTTAAGAGGGGAAATGTGTGTGCAGTGCTGTGCAGTCAATGCAAGTTAAAGTATCAAGAATGTCCCCCTTGACTCCTTCACATCCGCGACCGTGTTAGCTAGCAACAAGTCACATAATAATAAGAGATTACAGTGAGAAATACCAAAAACCAATCGTGTCCCTATAACAAAGACTGGCTCGCACAAGTAGGCCTTAATGTTGCATAAAATCAATCCACATTATATTTTATTTGTAAATACAATCTTAACAGCTAAAAGATGGATGGGATGAATAAACTCACACCTATAGTCATCCAACACGTGTAACACTGGAAACAACACTAAGCCGGATAACAGTAATCACACATAATGTCGGATTGACAGTCAAAAAGACGACAACCTCTGACCTTTTGTTCCGGGAGATGCTTCCAGCATCCGTTCGAAGGATCTTCTTGGAAGAGCCATGAGAGTCCGAGGGGGGGTTCCCGCCTACAGGGGAACATGGTGTTGACATGGGTTTCCCTTTTGTTTTTTTAACGTGCCCGTGTACCGTTGCCTGTGTGTACCTGTAGTGAACCAACGGTCCTTCTTCATATCCGAGATGCTGACACGCTCCCCTGGACTGGCCATCAACAACTTGGACAACAAACCTTTAAGTCCATGAAACCATTTGTTAATAATTGATAAATAACATAAGATTAATATAAAGCAGTAATTACAATTGATTAAAAAAAAAGATAAGAACCAAAAACCCTGAAGTGTTGAAGCAGGCCTCACATGTTCTGGAAGTTTGATTCAGATATGTGGTGCATAATCATACATAGACTGTAAACAATATGGGAAGACCATGACCACGCGCACACACACACACACACACACACACACACACACACACACACACACACACACACACACACACACACACACACACACACACACACACACACACACACACACACACACACACACAGAAGAAAACATTTATTTCCTTTGTATTACAATAATGAAGTCAGTTTTCCAGTTGACCTAGAATGTTTTTGTGTCCAACAACCGCTAGCCATATACAGGGCGTTAGAGGATTAAATAAAAACAAAGACCTACCAAGAGGACTTGGTTGAACCTTCTTCCATGGTGGCAGGTATGTTTTCCTCTGTAACCAATCAGTATATTCCTGACAGCTTTCTCTGGGCTGGTCCCACGGCAACTCTGAAACCATAGCAAAGGAAATCTCTCAATGAAGTCCACTGGTTTGGTTAGTTGGGGTAAATACATATCGTATTTTTTTTTTAATACAAACATCAAATAAGAAAACTCCTGCCCACGAACTGAGATCAGGAAAGCTACATGTGCCAACTGTAAACCCAAAGAGTTAAGAAAGACATTTCCCAAACCAGTGAGCATGTGGCGTTTCAGAGGCCTTTTAAGCGACTACAAATGACTACCACTTTTTATGCAAGAAAAAGTTACAGTCCTGGAGCTCTATATCTAAATAATATCATATAATACATAGATATCTATATCATATAATATATTGTGTGCGCCTCCAGACGATATTATGAATCACAAACGACTTTGTCGGGTTCTGCGACGTCTCTGGTTCTTCCACTTTCACATCAACCTGAAGTCGACTGAACCGCGCGCTGCCTGCTGCCAGCTGCCCGCTGCCGGGCGATGGTGCCTCGCGGCAACCGGCGGCATGTCGCAGTTCATGTACTTCAGCGAGTCAAACCAAAGTTCCTTTCCCCCAATTCCTTCTCAAACATGGCTCAGATAACCCCCACGACAGTCTCGTTGTGGAAATACAAGACACGTCAAAGAACCGACAAGAAACACTTGCGTTACAGTGTGTGTATTCACACACACACATGTGGCGCTCGCACGGTCGAGTCTCATTGGCGGGCCAACGTCTCTGGGCGGGCCAGGCAGAGTAAGGGGAGGAGCCGAGATTCCTCATGACGTCATGAGCACAGACATTCCAAATCAGCGCGCTTGAGCCTCCGTTTTTTCAAAGGCGAGCAGAAAAGCTAGTGCTCGTTTTACACCAAACGCAAGTTTTAGCCACTGGGGGACCATAGGCAGGCTAGGGGAACTCATATTTATGTTAGAAAACCTCACAAAGTGAGATTTTCATGTCATGGGACCTGATAGAGCTCCAGGACTCCCGTGTGTTCTAGAATATTTACAGAACACGGCTAAAGGCTGTGTGCGCCTCGCCATTGCGATACATCCACTGTAAACAGAGCGCATGGTACCGTCCCTGGCTGCAAGCTGCTCAGGGCCACACCCCCACCCTCCTCCTTGACCAACCACCGAAACAGCGCATTTGGGGGAAGCTCAATGTGCGACTGGCTCGGAGTGGCTGTAACTCTGCACCACGGCTGAATTTCAGGAACGTCTTTGAATACTGTGTTAGTTGCCCACTAATACCTATATTAAAGAATACATAAAATAGCATGTCATGGGACCTTTAACACACAGTAGGAGTTTAGTGTTTCCTTCTCGCAACCACCACCACCACCGCCGCCACCTGTCCCTCTAAGTACAGCGAGCGGTTGGTAGCTGCCACCTACCTCCAGCGAGCATCGCCGTCAGTACGATCCCGCAGGCCCACACGTCCGCCGGCATAGCATAGAAATCTGATTGGCCGAGGAGCTCCGGCGCCAGGTAGGGCAGAGTTCCACAGAGCCTGTTCAGCAGGCGCTCCTTCCCTTTGTGACGGAACATGGTGGCCAGGCCGAAGTCTGACAGCTTGATGTTATCTAAGAAATGTGATAAAAAGTTAACTATTTTTTATACCCATTAAAAAAAAAAAGGATTTGAAATCGGCTAAGACTAACTGGGGAAATAATACATAAAAATAAAATAAAATCTAAATCTAAATGAAGCGTGCGTTGTCATATTCAAAGCCCATTCTCTCACCCTTGTCATCCAACAGAATGTTCTCTGGTTTTATGTCTCTGTGGGCGATGCCAATATGGTGAAGGTACTCCTGGAAGTGTATTTGGGTACGACAGACATTTAGGAAAATGTTACAGATACAATTATTTTATATTAACACTTAAATTGAGCTCGGCATCATTTGCAAATTGTTTTGGATTAAGCATCTGATAGATTATTGTAGGCAAAATAAGAGGAGTAGAAAACAAGTTGAAATATGCAAACAATAGAAGCCTCTGCGACTCACCACAGCTGCGATCAGCTGCTGGAAAAAACGATGGGCATCTATTTCCGACATTCCAACGTCAGGTTCTGGAGTGAAGACAAGAGAAGGACATTAAAGGGGGCAAACATCAACTGAAACGTTCTTTGTGGCTGGCTAGCAACACAAGACAACACAAACAAGCTTCAGGACCAATGAGTTGGTTGGTGGCAGGCAGAAGCGGAACAGTGATGGGAGAATAAAATCAATCCTTTGTGCTAAATCAAGTCACCAAGTAAATCTGTGGTAATGATATAATTTCTTACTATAATTTAACTGAACTGTTTCCTGTTATTTAGCCATTGGTCCTGCTGTTTTGCAAGAAAGGGGCTATAAAAATAAAGTTTGATTGAATGTGTATTGTGCTCAGAGGCCGCTGGGGAACAGGAGAAGTCTTTCTCACCTATGCGGTCGAACAGTTCCCCTCCAGTACAATACTCAAGGAATAGATAGACAGTTGGGCCTTCCTTCCGATTACCAAAGAAACGCACAATGTTGGAATGACTAAGAATCTGTTGAGTAGCACAGTGTTACAGGTATACATACATGTCAATGATAATAACAATATTATCCCAATTATCCAAAATTAAAGCTTTTGTATATTAATGGTAATTTGTGACCCAGCAACATCCTATTTCAGGAGTTAAAAATAGATCATGTATCAGATAACATGATGGTAATGTAATAATTAGTTCAATTCAGCTTTCTATTTGATGGAAAGGGGACTTCCCAACTCTATGACCAGATGTTTGTCTTAATTTCAGTTGCTTTCAGTAATCTTCTCATTCCCCAAAACGGTAGTTTAAAAGAATAGTGCGTGAGTCGTCAGCACTGACAGCACACTCTGAAGTGAGAAACATAACAAGCCAATAAATCACCGACCTTGTGGATGCAGATTTCTTTCCTAACATTGTCAGCACACTCCTTTGCATGAGAGGTGTCAATCACCTTCACCGCCACCGCCTCCTCGGTCTGCCGGTTCACTAGTAACCGAACTCTGGAGACAGCGAAACACCGGAATCAACGGGAATGTGCTTCAGTTGAAATTAAGTACAAAGACTGTGTGCAAGATGATTAGGCAAGGCAAGCTACATTTATTTATATATCATATTTCAAACCGAAGTACTTTAGAGTACACGGGCAAAGTCGCTTGAACAGATGATAGATACAGGGATGGCATGCAAGCAAAAAATGCATTGAAACATTCATACTCTCCATAAGCTCCTTCGCCAAGAGTCTGTACGAGGTCCCAATCCTGCACAAATGGCACTGCCATTCTGCAAATTACCAAATAATTTTTAGTATCAACAAGCTGTCAAACTTTCATGCACGGGTGTATTACAAATCGGCAAAATCCGATTTGAAAAGCTGGTATAACGTTAAACGACGTGTCTTTCTGTGTTCTGTTTGTTTAAGACGAACTAGCGCCATTCCTAATCAATGAGACAATATATAATATTGATACTATGATGAATTTCCTTCCTGTATTGTAGTTTTTACCTTGTGGAACTTTATCACTAAGCAGGTTTTCAAACGCTACCCCGGTGTTGATGTTTTCACAAATTTGGCGCGTTGTTTGTGGTCGCTGGGAGACTTCCGCCTCTAATTTTTTGGTTGCGTCATATCCGTTCACAAGAGTTGCAGCAGACTTGACAGATGCATACATGCATTTGACAGGCAACTAAGTTGATACGCCATTTATTTGTTGAAACCTTACTAACCCTCATAAGACCTGTTCAAATCATAATGATACTAAAATATATATTTTGTACATATCAACTACGTTGGCTATGACGATTTTATTTTGGATCAGAAACGGCCTGTTATAGAGGATGGTACAGTTTCAATATGTGGAATAAACTTTTAAAACTAAGCACTTATAAGGTATTAATTCAATCTTAAAAAAAAATATGCGTCAACTTCACATTCACTATTAGACACAAAGTTTTTAGCCTACGATAACTACACTAGCAGATATCAACAAGTTAAGAACGTAAGCATATGCACTGATTGCAGAAAATTATGGATGAGTGTGGATGAGAGAAAGTAAGAGAAAGAGTGTGTGTGCGTGTGCGTGTGCGTGTGCGTGTGCGTGTGTGTGTGTTTTAGGTCAATAAAGTAGCTTTTGGAGAGTAAGCTTAAATAAAGATTATACTTAAGTTAAAGTTTGTACTCTGTACTTGTATGCAAACAAGGGAAATAAACAGCAAATACTAATTAGATAATCCCTGAAATGCATGCATTTCAGTGATTATCTAATTTGTATTTGTTAATGTTTGTTAATGTTGAATGAGTATCTTGTATAATGTAATATTTTTAATTAAGTTTCAACCAAAATTGAATCCCAAATGTATTTTGAATTTCACTCTTCACTAGTTGAAGGAAGGTATATATTATCTAGTTTGATAATACCAGTTATAATATTTTGAACACTCAACGGCTGGGAGTCGAACACCATTTTGAAGATTGAATACCAATGATAAACCAGGCTATGCTTAACATGTAACTCTGTATCAGCAATCACCACCTGTGGTCTTCGAAGATGGTTGTTGACCCGTAATAAACTCACAGGTAAAGAACATTCTGGATCTCCTCTTTTGTTGGAGTTGAGCTCTTCCTCTCGGGCTTTAGATAGGCTACACTGACCGCACCTGAACATTTGGGGTCGAGTAAGAAGCATTAACATGATGAGCACATATGCAGACATTATACTGCTGATTCAGTCTGAAAACCTTTCTCTACTTAATCAGCTTTGGTGGAAGAAGACGCCAGGCAAGCTAGCGCTGCCTTAGATCACTGTGACATACAGCGATTCCAAGGCTCGTTTCCAGTGCCCTGCGCAATGCGGACCACCCCTCTGACAGACTGCCAACTCAGACCAATCTGGTTTAGATCTACACTTACCTGCTATTCTATGCTACACTCGTCCGCCCAGCCATGAAGAAAGTTTGAGATAGACTTTGAATTACGGGAACCTTGATTACCTTAAAAAAACAAAACTACAATATCGATGTCTGTTAACGGTATGGTCTGTTATACGAGGTTCAATCTGGAACAATGGATGGGACCTGTGTGTAAAACCATGGTCAGGGATGAGTCGGTTTCCATGGAAACATTGATCCACGTTTGCTTAACTGATAATTAAAGGGGGCGGGGTTACACAGGGGACGAGAGAGAGAGAGAGAGAGAGAGAGAGAGAGAGAGAGAGAGAGAGAGAGAGAGAGAGAGAGAGAGAGAGAGAGAGAGAGAGAGAGAGAGAGAGAGAGAGAGAGAGAGAGAGAGAGAGAGAGAGAGAGAGAGAGAGAGAGAGAGAGAGAGAGAGAGAGAGAGAGAGAGGTGTTATTGCCTGGTTATCCTAATTGGATGAGCGGCGCTCTGGGTATTAGTAGTAGAATTGGTATTCGGGACATTTAAAACCAGGAGCCATTCCTTTAAGATCCTAATCATATCTCCGCCACTGAAACCGTATTATGTGCTGAACACCACAGCATGCTAGACATAATTTTTAAATATAATAAAAAAAATGGCACATCCTCATTCTCAGGCCAAACATTTAATGCCACGCAGAATAATCCTGATCGGGCAGTCCTGTACTGTGCGAGGCAGCAAACTGTAAATCACCCTTATGGGCCAATTTAGAGATGAATGCCACTGGTATGTAGGCCTACGAGGCACCCACGTGCGATTCCCCTGCATCTCTCTTTCCCCGCGTTGCTCACGTGCCCCCCGGCCTCCTCGGGTGTCCAGCGGACTCTGAGACGCAGCAGGTGTGAAGTTATGGCCGCCGCACAAGCAGCCATTGCCTGCCAATTAATATTAAACAGATACGTTGTTTAATGGCAATGCAAAGAAAGACCCCCGCGATATGGCTCTGTGAGACGGGCTGATCCACTTAAAGGGGATTATTTTCATGTAACATCTTTATAATCTCCATAATGATGCCTGGAATGCTGAAAGGGATAAAGAAATCAAATCTGTTTCTTGTAGGCATTTACGCCCAGGAGCACTCGAGTGATTAGCTCTCTTTACGGTCGATGTTGCCTCTTCTCCCGATCATCAAGACTGCTTTTAACAGATTAACCCCCCCCCCCCACACACACACACACACACACACACACACACACAAAAACATCCCCTTGTGTCTCCTCCTCTTTCTTCCCCTCCGCTGCCTGCCTGTTTCATCCCATCTTTCATCCCATCTTTCAGTTGAGCCATTGCCTCAAAGTCAACACTGCAATTTTTTGTGAGATTTCTCTTTCCTCCGCTGCACTGCGCAGGGCTGCCTAGTGATCCAGGAGTCATTGGGGTTCTGTGTGGGGATGGGAGTGAATGAGGCTAGAAATGGATGGCGAATGAAGATGTTAATGATAAAAATACGCTTACTTTTTTTTCGATTGCTTCGCCCCCTTCCCAAGATGGCCGCACGTTAGGTTGCCTGTGTGTTTGTCTATGGCTGAATCCGAATACTTAGTACATACTATTTCTGTTCAGTGTCTACTACTTGACGGTACTACACTTGACAGTGTAGTACGGTCTATATGGAGGTAGATTTGTGTCTTTATTATGCAATCAAAAATAATAGGTTTGAGAGCAAAACTTTCCACACTGCAATCAAAAAATAGGTTTGAGAGCAAAACTTTCCACACTGCAATCAAAAAATAGATTTAAGAGCAAAACTATCGACACTACAATCAAAAAATGTTTTATTGGAAGATAAATTAATGTGATAAAAAAATTATTAATGGGAATCCAAAAGTTTTGTTTGCAAATCCAAAAGTTTTGTCTGCGAATCCAAAAGTTTTGTTTGCGAATCCAAAAGTTTTGTTTGCGAATCAAAAAGTTTTGTTTGCGAATCCTAAAGTTTTGCTTGCGAATCCAAAAGCTTTGCTTGCTGTTGAGCTGAATCTCGTGGGCGGGACCTACGCCGAAAGATGTAAGACACGTCTCTATTGGCCAGTCTCGATCGGAGTGACAGCTTGGCAACATCCACAGTTAGTAACGAGAGAGGGAGCTCCTGATTCCCGCTCTGTCTCATCATGGACTTCAAAACTCCCTCTCTCGTAATAATAATTATTAATAATTATTATAATAATATAATAAAATAGAGGGTGGGGGCTAATTCTGAGCGTTCAACAGAGAGAATGCTTGGGGAAAGTAGCTGACTTTGTGTCGGCTGGTTTTGGCAAACAGTGCCCTGTATCGCCTGCCCGAGGGAAGGAGGTTGAACATTTTGTGACCAGGATGTGAGGGATCTAGGGCGATTCTTGTTGCCCTTTTCCTGACCCGGGACTGGTACAGGTCCTCAATGGTGGGAAGGTCAGCTGCAATGATCTTCTCCGCAGCCCGTATTGTCCGTTGCAGTCTGGCCCTGTCCCGTTTGGTGGCTGACCCAAACAAGACAGTGATCGAGGTGCAGATGACAGACTGTATGATGGCTGAGTAGAAGGTGGTCAGCAGCTCTTTAGGCAGATTAAACTTCCTTAGTTGTCGCAGGAAGTATAACCTCTGCTGGGCCTTTTTCTGGACAAAATGTGGAGTAAATGTGGGGACACCATTTTAGGTCCTGTGAAATGGTTGTACCCAGGAACCTAAAGGAATCGACAGTGGGCACTGTGTCGTTCTGGATGGTGAGGGGGGGGGAGTGGGGGGGGACTTCTCGAAAGTCCACTGTCATCTCCACAGTCTTGTTGTGGTTTAACACCAGGTGGTGCTGACTGCACCATTGGACCAGCTGTTCCACCTCCTGTCTGTAAGCAGACTCATCACCATCCTGGATCAAACCAATGACGGTGGTGTCATCTGCAAACTTCTTGTTGGTTGGCCTGAATGTGTGGGCACCATCTTGTGAGACAGAACCAAGTAGAACGTGAATGTGCCTGCAGATTTCAGAATATAAGTGGAATAAACATTTGCCTTCACCTTAAAGTACTTCTAAAGTACTTTTAAAAGAAGTTGAACAGAATGTTGTAGTTCAATCTTAAGCTCGGCTCCTAGAAACTCGGCTCCTAGAAATACTGTTTTAGGAAATCGGTACTGAAACTTCAGCCTCCTCTATTACCGGATCATATTGTAACGGTTCTAAATCCACTAGTTAAGAACGTAAGCCTATGCATGCAGATTGTTCTCAGACTGTGCATGAGAGAGAGAGGAAGAGAGCGAAAGAGACTTTGTTTGGTTGTGTGTGTGTGTGTGTGTGTGTGTGTGTGTGTGTGTGCGTGTGTGTGTGTGTGTGTGTGTGTGTGTGTGTGTGTGTGTGTGTGTGTGTGTGTGTGTGTGTGTGTGTGTGTGTGTGTGTCACTGCTTGTGCGTGTGTGTGTGTGCTTGAGATCAATAAAATAACTGGGAAATTAGCTAAAGTAAAGTTTAGACTGAAGTTTGTACTCTGCACTTGTTTGCAGCCAATTATATATTGTAGGATAAACAGTACATATAAACTAGATAGAGAAGTAATGAAATTAAACCCAAAATGTTGTGCTTGAATCCAAAATGTTTTTAGATTTATTACTCTTCAATCATTGATCAACAAGGAATGCATATATTACAACTAGTTTGAATAAACTAGTTGTAATGTGTCATCCTTAGTAGAATGTAACAAGGTTGTCTCGTCACATAGATATGATTAGACAAAATTATTACATTCTATTAACAATAAACCATTTTATTATGTCAGGATAGTCAGTGGCGTTTGACTCCCAGCCGTCAAGTGTTCATTGATGCAACGTATCCCGAAAAAGAATGGCCAGCAAATAGATACGCATCGATCTCCTAGTATTTACCATGCAGTTAATAAGTCACCAACTCATTTTGTATAAAATCTGCGGGTTACCCTCAGCGTTTGTCAAAGTAGAGAAGATGGAGCTATCGGTTCACTGGCGATGGCTTGCTACAGTTTTAAACCTTCTGATTCTGGGTAAGCCACTTTGAGGACAATTGATACACTATTGATGAAGGAAAATATTTCATGCCATTTAAACACAAGTTGTCGATTGTAACTCTCACGAAGAATGTCAGTTAACAGGTTATTTAGGTTCCGTAGAATTATCAACTCATTTCTGGGTTATTGGTTTGTTGTTGGCAGGTGCGGGTGTTTGGTGTGACTGTACCGAAGAAGGCATTGAGATAGAGGGTGGGGATTACATTCTCACTCAGGGACTGAAATTTGGCAGTACCTTGATCTATCAATGCCCCAATGGTTTGTTCCCCTACCCTGCCATGACCCGCCAGTGTTCAGGCGGCAGATGGCAGGACCTACCGTCACGAGAAAGGAACATCAGCCAGAAATGTAGATGTAAGAAGATTTTGATGGTATATTTCCATTCTGTTACGTCATTAAGGTTGCAGAGAAACTTTAATCCAGAGTTATTTACAGTGAATTCAGATATAACCTTTAACGAACCAGGTAGGGAGTGAATACAGAGAGAGGGATTTATGAAACGGGTAGGGGGTTAGACAGTGAATGCAGAGACAGGTCTTTGAAGAGCGGGTAGGGGGTTTGACTGGTGCTGAGACAGGTCTTTAAGGAGCATAGATAGTGAATCAAGAGAAAGGTCATAAAGGAGCAGTAAGGGGGTTAGACATTGGTTACGGAGACATGTCTTTAAGGAGCGAAGGGGGTTAGACAGTGGTTGCATAGACAGGTCTCTAGGAGCAGGGGTTAGACAGTGCTTACATAGAAAGGTCATTAAGTAGCAGTTGGGGGTTGGACAGTGACTACAAATTCAGGTCATGAAGGAACTGTTAGGGGTTGGACAGTGATAACAATGACAGGTCATGAAGGTGTTAAGGCGTACATTTATTTCCTTTATTTTCTATATTCTTTTTGCAGTGGTAGAATGCCCTGACCCAACGGTTCTGAAATACGGGTCAGTCGACCCTCCTGAGGAAAGATACTTCGTAGGTAATGAGACGATGTATGAATGTGATTCTGGGTACAGACTTCGCGGGTCGGTGAAACGTGTCTGCCTTGCCAACGGAAAGTGGAGTGGCAGCACCCCGATCTGTAGTCGTGATGATGGTAACTAAGAAGTACTGTCTGTCTGTCTGTCTGTCTGTCTGTCTGTCTGTCTGTCTGTCTGTCTGTCTGTCTGTCTGTCTGTCTGTCTGTCTGTCTGGTACTAGTTATTTTATGTTCTTGTCTTGATCGTTCTTTTGTTTTTGTTCTTGATTGACAGCAGGTAACCCTTGCCCGGACCCTGGCATCCCCCCGGGAAGCCTGCGCTCGGGGGACTATTTTGACTACGATGACGAGGTGACGTACAGCTGTACCAACAGCTTAACGTACCTGGTGGGCTCAAGGGTGCGCACCTGCAAAGCTGACGGCCAGTGGTCCGGAGTGGAGCCCAGCTGCTTCTGTAAGCCAGCGCTTAGTGTGTGTTATAGACCAGAGAGAGTCTGTGTGTGTCTATGTATGTATGTCATGTAATGATAATCATGAATGGCATTACGCCTTTGTTTTATAGATAAGTACACGTATGACACTGCATCGGATATCAGTGAAGCATTTGGGGGCGCAATGAAGCAGAGTCTCACCGAGTCGATGTCAGTCGGTAAGAGAACCATCTGCTTTACTCTCCCTCCTCTCAGTATGAGCTGCATTTTGATTTCTTCTTTTGAACTTAGTGCATTGACCCTCCCTCATTTCATCTGTTTATCTTTCTCTGCAAATGATTAGTTGCGGAGAAGAAAATGCAATAGCATGTTCTGGATGGTAAAAATTATATCTGCAGTGTAAGTTAGAAATATGCATCAACTAAATACCTGCTAAATGGGGTTTAATTTATTTTGAATTGAGTCAAATCAACCCAATTTAAACATTATTTAATCAAATAAGTTGAATTAAATTGGAGGAGCATGTCATCAAAAACATAATATATTTCAGGTGACATACAAGAGGGAAGAAAGATAACGATTACAAAAGATGGAAGAACACTGAATATGTACATCGCCGTGGATATTTCTGACAGTCTCACTAAACAGGACATAAATGAATCAACAGTAATGGTACAGGCATTTATAGAAAGGGTAAGTCAACATGTACATACACATGATATGTGACATATACACATAGTGTATATATTGTTTGCTGGTGATAGCTGTGGCCCAAAACGCTTTCAGTAAATCATTTTAATTACATTTTACAGGTAGCATCGTATGCTGTCTCCCCAAACTATGACATCCTCTTTTTCACTTCCGAATTATTGCCTATTTCCAACATTCTTGATTATTATAATGGAGTAAATACGAAAACACTTGAAGCTGTTTTGGAGGATCTGAAGAGTATTCAAATAAAAGGTATGTTTTGTAATTGATCGGGAGAGGACCCAAATGCAGCACACGTAGGCAGGCAGACAGTCGGTAACGTATTTTATATACAGAAACAAGCAGACAGAGGATAGGCAGGGCGCAAGCAGGATCCGTTGTCGGGGGCGGAAGGCAGGGTCGATCACCGGGACAGAGACAGAGCAGGAAGGTAGGGGACAGGCAGGGTCAATACCGGGGAATCAGTCCGGAAACCGCTTGAGAGGCTAGTACAGAAGACATAGGACCATCTGGCACTGAGGGAACTGAAAGGAGAGTCTATATACCGGGTTGATTGGTGATCAGAGGCAGCTGAGCGGAACAGGTGAGGAGAGTTGGACTGATGAGCAGAGAGTGGCAGGCAGGTGAGGAGAAGGAGGGGCCGGTGGAAAAACACTGGGAGCTAATGCCGCCTTCAAAACGGTCTGAGTTTCTGGGAGGCTTGGAGGTTCGGAGGTTTGGACCCTAAGCTCGGAGGAAAGTGCTTTGAACACTCGGTTTTATGAAGGTATTATTGTAGCACAAGTCTTTAGCACCTGTAACTGCATGTACATGTTGCCAAGCTGTCACCCCGATCGAGACTGGCCAATAGAGACGTGTCTTACATCTTTCGGCGTAGGTCCCGCCCACGAGATTCAGCTCAACAGCAAGCAAAACTTTTGGATTCGCAAGCAAAACTTTTTGATTCGTAAACAAAACTTTTGGATTCGCAAACAAAACTTTTGGATTCCCATTAATATTTTTTTTATCACATTTATTTTACTTGCAATAAAACATTTATTGATTGCAGTCAATAAATGTCAATAAACGTCCACTTGCAGTGTTGCACTCAAATCAATTAAAATGCTCATTAAAATGCTGAATCAACTTAGCATTCTTTATCATTTTATTTGTGAGGAAATTTTTCACAGATGTGCAACTTCTGATGCATTAGTTCAAATTTGGGTTTACGAATGCACACATTTTGGGCATGTTCTCAGATTATGAAACACGGATGTGCGAACGTGTTTTGCACCAACTGCGCTGCAATGATTGTAGCAAAAGAATTTGTGCACCTGTAACACAGATTTGCGTACTCTTAGACCCTATTTTGTGTTTACAATGGTAAAAAAAACATTTGTACTCTAAAGTCCCAAATGTACGGTTACACATTTGGGACTTTAGACTACACATGCAAAATAAATATATACGACTTCAAATTTACTGTGACTTTAGTGTACGCATTCAAATTCTGCAGTTACAGGTGCTAAAGCCTTTTGCTACAATAATACCTTCATACTGTTTGGTCAGAGTTTTCGCTCTGAGTTTCGTGCGGAAGTCCTTCGAGATTACGCCTCAACAATGGCTGCCCATTTCATTGATAGACTAAAGTGAACTAGCAGCAAGCACTAAGAGGCGAACTTAACACCCATTTTAACATTTGCATTACGTTACATTATATCTTACAATTATAAACATCACTTGAAAAATTCTCGCTCACGTTCAACCATCACAAGCAGTTCTAATAACTGATTCATCTGATTCAGCATAGAAGCGCAAAGTGGTCGCTGCGGGCCCCATAGTTGTTGTTGTGAAGTCTATTCTCCAGAACAATCTGTTTTCCGGTTTAATGTCGAAGCCTACGAACTTCTAAGGGGCTTTCCTGAACAGTCTTATTTCGGAAGAAGGGAAGGTTTACGTAAAGACACGTAAGAGCTTCCGAACATCCGAGCTGTTTTGAAGGCGGCATCAGGTGAATGAGATGACTGAGAGGGGGGCATGAGATGACTGAGAGGGGGGCATGAGATGACTGAGAGGGGGGCATGAGATGACTGAGAGGGGGGCATGAGATGACTGAGAGGGGGGCATGAGATGACTGAGAGGGGAGATCATGACATGTTTGACTACTAAAAAGTTAGTTATTATTGTCTAAATTTGTGGCTATATTCAACATTTTATAAACTTTGTGTGTGTGTGTATGTGGATTTGTGTTTTATGTGTGTGCGTGCATGCATGTGCATTTGTGCGTGTGTCACTTTTTTTTCACAGAAAACAGGGCTACAGGGACTGATCTAAACCTAGTCTTCAAACATATGTTAGAACGAATAATCATCATCGAAGAAACAACAAAGGCCAAATTTGAAGATCTTCGTCACATCATCTTAATATTTACCGATGGTAATTCAACCTCTATTTAAAAATACTACTCACAAGGATGACAGAATAGTTAATTCACTGCAATGATATATGTCTACTGTCTGTCTCTGCACCATTGGCGACCAACTTATTTGTGGTTGAGTGTGACATAAAGATCTGTGGTAGGCCTACTCCCTTTGAAATAGGCCTCCGAACTACGACCTACAAGTGAGAGTAACTTTGTGTTGAACTGTGCTCATCATAGGTGGTTATAACATGGGCGGCTCCCCACTGGCTAATCTACAAAGAATAAAGAATACCATTAAGCCAGAAGACCACCTGGGTAGGACACCAAAACACATTTAACAGCTCAAAGTTTGTGCGTCATGAACGCAAAATGCAATTTTATCACCACAGTGTGTTGCATGTTGTCCTCCATGTTGTAGATGTTTACATATTTGCGGTTGGAGCTAGGATATACGAGTCGGACCTCCAACCTCTTGCCACGAATGAAAGGGGGAGACATTTCTTTAGAATCCTGAAAGAGGATATGGACACAATGTTTGATGAAATATTTGGTGAGTGCTCTTTCAAATAAGATTTTGAAATGGGGATCATTAAATCATCTCCCAAGCTCCAAACACATTCTCCATAGTAGTGTAGCTGTAATGGAACTCAAGAAGATACCAGCGCAGGGGTAGCAGTAGTCTTCAGGGGAAGGTTGTGGGAGTCATCCAGATACCAGTGCAGGACAACCACGTGTTAATGTCTGGAATGTGATTTAGTTCCACACATTTGGTCGTAGGAAATGTGGGATGTCAGCCGCAGAACCAGTACAGCACCAGTGACCACCCTCAATGCCATCCTCGCACAGAATGGGCTTGATGCGGCATTAGGCAACCAGTCGAGTGCACCCTTGGAGGTATTATCAGAGATTGACAGCAACAGAGATATGGAGGCCTGTGGAGGCGATGCAGTAGTGAAACCGAGAGATGGCCCCAGATTGGAGCTGGGGCTGGTCACATGCCTGCCCGGGGAACCGCCTTATCTTTCCCTACAGACAGAATTTGTCAATATATTGATTAATTTAGGGCTCCATAGAGCTATGTGAGCTATTGAAAGAGATATATGAAAGGCTCACTCAATCAATATATGCAGTTATTCACTATCGTATAAGGATTTCAATAATAACATTGTTCAAACATGGTTCTGAGTTTTACTGAAACGTCTATGATACAAATGTTTCTGATCCTGCAGATGACGAAGCCGTAGTCAGTTTATGTGGACTCCACAAGTTGTCTGACATCACTCCTTCCAAGAGTTTAGTATATCCATGGAATGTGAGGCTCACCATACTGAGAGGTGAACAGGTAGGGGGTTAGAAATTGACACAGATACATGGTATAAAGTATGTCACACATGATTTATGTCTTATTAATTTATTAATTATTTATTTCAGACAAAGAAATGCACTGGCGCTATCGTCTCTTCCAAATTGATCCTGACTGCTGCTCATTGCTTCCTTGGGGACTTACCTGAAAACATACAAGTGGACGTAAAGCAAGGGAGAGATCAAGGGAGTGAGGCTGAAAAAACTAAAACATGATCAATTTGAAGCAATTTCAATTATGTTGGTTTTGAGTTTGCAAAGTGTTTCTTTACAATGAGCTATTTATGTCTTGTATCTTCATTTTCTGTTTCTTAAAGTCAAAGTGGTGGAGAAATACTACCGTCATCCGCAATACAACATCACAGCCAAAGTGGATGAAGGAATTGCTGAATTTTATGATTATGATGTAGCTCTTGTTCAATTGAAGGAGGATCTGATCTTCACTACAAATCTCAAGTGAGGCTATTTACATTACATAGTACACTTGCACTTTGTAAATAGGCTGCATATATATAGCACATTTATTCACTCACACACGCACGCACGCACGCACACACACACACACACACAAGATGACAAACCTTCTGCGCTTCGAATCATAATCATCCATAAAGCCAGGAATTTAAGAACAATCTAGCTGCTTAAACCTTTTTTTTTGTTCTAGACCCATTTGCATACCCTGCACCAAGGAAACGAACCAGGCCCTTCGTCTGCCTCCCGATTCAAAGTGCTCTGATCAAGGTTACAAACATCACTCAGTGATTTCACTTTGATAAACATTTACATGTTTCCAAAAGGCTCATGTGCTCTTAGCATTGTTGACAGGCCTAATCTTTATTACATTACTCCATGTAGAGAAGTTGTTGTTGAAGGACTTCAACCAAAGACTGCATTTCCTGACTGGGGAAGACACTGTGAAACAAAAAGACGTTGTAGCAAAGCTGGGTCAAAATGTGAGTCTTGGCGACGTCATAAATATCTTTTTACATGATTTTTTGAATATGTCACTGCATGCATGTATGAGGAAACAACTTTGCTTGTCTGAGAGTTCAGAAACAAAACCTAACAAAACCTAAGACCTAACCCTACACTCACTCTTTTACCCACTCTGAAATGTAGCGCGACCCATGTATCAATCAAGCCACAAGACTACCAAACGTAACAGCAGAAAAAATACATGAATTTGTGACAGACAACTTCCTGTGCACAGGTGGTATTAGACCTTTTGTGGACCACATAGCATGTAAAGGTAGGTTAATCATGTACAAAAAGATGTTTTTTATTCATTATAGACTACCAACATATTAGGGTGTAACAGGAAAAAGACAGGAATAGAAATTAAAAAGAGACAAAATCACATTTCTAATAAAATGCTAACAGATTAAAGGTACAATACTGAAGAATTGCGATTGGTAGCTCTAGTCTGAATTTTGTAAACATTTCTGCGCACCCCCCCCCCCCCCCCCCCGCCTCGTTACTCTCTCAAAACCGCTATAATTATATCAAATGTTGAAGGATCAAAAGACACTCAGTTGGAAATGTTGTCATGAAGATGTTTATTATGCTGCACAATATCTCTTAACCCCACCTCTGTTGGGACTTATTTTGCTGGGAACTATCAAGTATTTGTTTTTTATATTATTGATATAAATGGTCTGAGTATATAACGATAACTAAGGCCTATGGGCCTTATTCACCCAGTGGCCATCTTGGCTCCAAACACTCAAACCAAGATGGTACAAAAATGGTCGCAAGGGTAACGGTGACCAGTACATGATGTACTGACATACAATTTTGCCTGTTTTTTGGGGGGCAGGGGACTCTGGTGGTGCTGTTTTTAGAGACTACAACCAGCGCACCATACAGGTAATCACAAACTTAGCATGACTTTCAATTCAAGTTATGTTTAAGGTTGAATTTGTTGAACACAAACTAATTATCAAATTTGACTTTATTTTTGCAATATATATTTTGTCTTTTTAGGTCGGTCTAGTCAGCTGGGGAACGGATGAGGAGTGTAAGGGTCATGAAGGGCAACTTGTGAACTCAAAAGAGTATTCCAGAGATTTTCACTTGAATCTCTTCAAGATTGTCGACTTTCTTCACTCAGTCATGGCCCAAGGGGACAGAACTTTAGCTCCAACCGAATTCATTGATAACTGGAAATTGTAAGGGCTGGTGCGTGTGTCAAAAAAAACTGATGAAAAAAAAGACCCCTCATGTGAAATAAGTTAAAACGAGATGTGATTTTAGGGAATGCTTTGTTCAACGCTTTATAATTTATGGGTAGCATTTTTGAAGATTAAATAGGCTAGCAATGATAAACCAGGCTATGCTTAATAACTCTGTATCAGCAATTACCCCCAGTGGTCTTTGAAGACGGTTGTTGACCCGTAAATAAAATCACAGATAAAGAACATTCTGGATCTCCTCCTTTGTTGGAGTTGAGCTCTTCCTCTCCAGTGGGTGGGCTTTAGATACACTGACCGCACCTGAACGTTCGAGCCCGAGTAAGAAGCATTAACATGATGAGCACATATGCAGACATTATACTGCTGATTCAGTCTGAAAACCTTTCTCTACTTAATCAGCTGTGATGGGAGAAGACGCCAGGCAAGCTAGCGCTGCCTTAGATCACTGTGACATACAGCGATTCCAATGCTCGTTTCCAGTGCCCTGCGCAATGCGGACCACCCCTCTGACAGACTGCCAACTCAGACCAATCTGGTTTAGTCTATGCTTACCTGCTCTATGATACACTTGTCTTCTGCGCAGCACTGAAGAAAGTTTGAGATTGACTTAGAATTCTGGGAACCTTAATTACCTTAAACAAACAGAAACTACAATATCGATGGCTGTTAACGGTATGGTCTGTTATACGAGGTTCAATCTGGAACAATGGAATGGACGTGTGTGTGTGTGTGTGTGTGTGTGTGTGTGTGTGTGTGTGTGTGTGTGTGTGTGTGTGTGTGTGTGTGTGTGTGTGTGTGTGTGTGTGTGTGTCTGGGATGCGTCGGTTCCCATGGAAACATTGATCCACTTTTACTTAACCGATTAGTAAAGGGGCGGGGTTACACAGGGGACGAGAGAGAGAGAGAGAGAGAGAGAGAGAGAGAGAGAGAGAGAGAGAGAGAGAGAGAGAGAGAGAGAGAGAGAGAGAGAGAGAGGGGGAGAGAGAGAGAGGGGGAGAGGGAGGGAGAGAGAGAGAGAGAGAGAGAGAGAGAGAGAGAGAGAGAGAGAGAGAGAGAGAGAGAGAATGGGGTGTTATTGCCTGGTTATCCTAATTGAATGAGCGGCGCTCTGAATTCCAGTTAGGGTATTAGTAGTAGAATTGGTATTCGGGACATTTAAAACCAGGAGCCATTCCTTTAAGATCCTAATCGTATCTCCGCCACTGAAACCTTATTATGTGCTGAACACCACAGCATGCTAACGCAGACATAATACTCAATAGTGTCTGCGCATCCTCATTCTCAGGCCAAACATATAATGCCACGCAGCATAATCCTGATCGGGCAGTCCTGTACTGTGCGACGCATCAAACCGCACAAACTGTAAATCACCCTTATGGGCCAATTTAGAAATTAATGCCACTGGTATGTAGGCCTACGAGGCACCCACCTGCGATTCCCCTGCATCTCTCTTTTCCCCGCGTTGCTCACGTGCCCCCTGGCCTCCTCGGGTGTATAGCGGACTCTGAGACGCAGGTGTGAAGTTATGGCCGCCGCACAAGCAGCCATTGCCTGCCAATTAATATTAAACAGATACGTTGTTTAATGGCAATGCAAAGAAAGCCCCCCTTGATATGGCTGTGCGAAGGGCTGATCCACTTAAAGGGGATTATTTTCATGTAACATCTTTATAATCTTCATAATGATGCCTGGAGTCCTAAAAGGAATAAAGAAATCAAATCTGTTTCTTGTCAGCATACGCCCAGGAGCACTCGCGTGATTAGCTCTCTTTACGGTCGATGTTGCTTCTTCTCCCGAACATTAAGACTGCTTTTAACAGATTACACCCCCCACAACCCCCCCCCCCCCCCCCCCCCCCCCCCCCCCGCCCCGCCCCCTTGTGTCTCCTCCTCTTTCTTCTCCGCTGCTTGTTTCATCCCATCTTTCAGTTGAGCCATTGCCTCAAAGCCTCAAATTTCTTGTGAGATTTCTGCTCTGTTGCACTGTGCCGGGCTGCCTAGTGATCCAGGAGTTATTGGGGTTCTGTGTGGGGATGGGAGTGAATGAGGCAAAGAATGGATGGCGAATGAAGATGTGAATATAAAAAAATACGCTTAAAAAAGGGGATTATGAGAAGGAGATGGAGCGGCTAACCATCTTCTGTCATCTCCTACTTTTACACGTTCTTCCATCCACCGCAACTAACCTTATTACAGGTAAGTGAAAAATACCAGACACAAAGTCTATAGACTGCATACCTTACATGTAGGCCTACGTAACAGTTTTGTCTTTTTGCATTTCTTTTCGCTGATCTGAAGTGGACCTATACGAAGCAAGAGGTAGGTTAATGCCTATAGAGAGTAGGCCTAACTTTTGTTGTACCCACGTGTATGTGTATCCCGGGGCGCCCCCCCCCCACATACCTACATTCTTCAACGTGGGTCAGAGAGTGCCATTTAAACATCTTCTGAAGGCACACGCCGCACCCCAAAACCAAAAGCCTGAATACCAGTTATTATATCATGCTGTTTGTAGTATAGGCTAGTGTCTACGTCAAAAAAGAGAGTTAAGGAAGCGCACACTGATATAGGCCTTTATCTGATTTGCATAGACATATGCCGGAACAGTTCTTCAACAATCCTGTTATGTATGTTTATCTCTACATATGTTAACTGGGACTGGCTCCAATTAGCCTATATATTATGTACTACTATACATTTAAATGAAAATCGAATTAGGCCTATCTAATTTTCAATAGCATATTAGTCATATTAAGCATATTATGTATAGGCCTACGACTAGCCAGGGGTATCATTAATTTACGGCTCAATAAAGGCTCACATTTGACCGTGCAGTCAATGTAGTGCCAAAGTTGCCGCAGCAAGAGCACGTGCGAGCAGGTAGGAGTCCAGCAGCTTGATCATGAGCACTACGACTCTGCAGCCATGGAGGATCAGGGCAGGGATTGAGCCAGTGTAACAGATTGCTACACCAGCAACCCACCCATGCTTTACACACCATACCACCTGCTTAATAAACACCATTACTAAACAGAGCCCCAAGCCACGTTTAGATGGGAGTCTGTTCAGATCCTGTGACACTTTAGATGGGGACACATGCACAAGCTACAATGTAAGGGGTGCGCCGTGTGTTCCCTCTTTCACGGCTGTTTTCGTGCGGCGGGTCGGCAGGTCAGCGCGTGTGCAGGGTGGGCCGGGAGAGGCCCTGTTACAAGCTGGCGTATTTCTCCGACCCGCGGCGGCGGCTGAACTTTGTGGAGGCGGAGCAGGCGTGCCGGCGGGACGGCGGGGAGCTGCTTGGCGTGGAGTCGGCGTCCGAGCAGCAGGTAATCGAGCAGCTCATCTCCGAGATCCGCCCCACCGACGGGGACTTCTGGATCGGCCTTCGCCGTAACCATGGAGACCAGGAGAGCAGCTTGGACTGCTCCTCGCTGTACTACTGGGTCGACGGGAGCAAGGCCAAGTACAGGTAGTCTCACCCCCCCCCCCGTGTGTGTGCGTGTGTGTGTGCGGCGCGCGGGAGGCCAGGAAAACAGCCTGCTGTGCATATATTTTTTTTACAGCATTTTTAACAGGCAGTGCAATACTGATAAATAAAAATTATAATGTAAACCGAGCAACCCGTCTTTCTTATGACAGCAAAGATGATTGCATTTATGTTTTCTTGTGATAACAAAAGTGTGTGTGTGTGTGTGTGTGTGTGTGTGTGTGTGTGTGTGTGTGTGTGTGTGTGTGTGTGTGTGTGTGTGTGTGTGTGTGTGTGTGTGTGTGTGTACATTTGTGTGTCCCCGCTGGCGTTGCATTTCTGATGAAAATGGTGATGGTGATGATGGTGACAATGTTGATAGTATGGAAGAAATTAAAATGTATGTTCAAAGGAAATATAATTATTCAACACTTTATGTAGAAGAAAGTACATCATTTTCTTGCCTGTATATACACTATACGTTTTTCCACGGAAAAAAACAACATCATCATCCCACTCTGATTAAGAGGGCGATGACGATGCAATTGTTGGTGTTGACGATGATGATAATGACCGCCTGCTGTGCAGGAACTGGCACACGGACGAGCCCTCTTGTGGCTACGAGGTGTGTGTGGTGATGTACCACCAGCCGTCCGCGCCCCCCAGCATGGGTGGACTGTACATGTTCCAGTGGAACGACGACAACTGTGAGACGCGGAATAACTTCATCTGCAAATACACAGCAGGTAATCTGTCCACCGTACCGTTCCCCCGGGGTCCCCTCCGCTGGACCTCAGAGAGCCAGTGAACCCCAAACCACTTCTGTATGTATTGTATAACGAAACCAGTGCTGTCAGTTAAACGCGTTATTAACGGCGTTACCACAAACCAATTTTAACGGCGTTAATTTTTTTTTTTTTTTCTTTGCCTCAAAACAAAGAAGCAGTATCCTGACTGCTATGTTCAAGGCAGTATGTTTGTATGTTCATCGTTTAATTGCACTATAGGCTTTTTTTTTGTATCGTCCTGTTTTGATCAGTATATGCCATTGTTGTTATCAATAAAAAAACATTTGCACAAGGCAAGCCGATGCACTTCTCCATGTTGATAAGAGCATTAAAATGAGAACAATTAATTGGACAAAGAAATCAAGGGATATTTAGCATAGAAAAAAGATTTGTGATTAATCGCGATTAATCGTAAGTTAACTATGACATTAATGCGATTAATCGCGATTTAATATTTTAATCGCTTGACAGCACTAGAAACTACATATGTCCTCAAACGGCTGTGGACCTAAGGTCGGGCTGCATTTTATGTCTCTTTCAGAGAAGACTTTGGAGGCTGCTGCTCCTCCCAACTCCACCCAGACTGGTGCGTATGTACACACACAGACCAAGAGGCTTCAGCTGATTTATTGGTCAAAGTGTTTAAATGTGTCTGCTGTGGTTAATTGCAGATGGGCTACTTACATCTGCACTGCCCTGGGATCCAGCCGACCGCAACAATTCCAAGGACACAGGTTATATCCATCTCTAAAGTACTTATTTACTATAGTCTGGACATGTTAAGAGTGCAGAGTGAACTGCTTTTCCACAGATCTTAAACCACGCCACACCACACCCTTAACTAAGGCTAAATCATGTCCCACCCAATAGTCATACTTACCTACACTTAACCATCCATACTCAACGCAAATGCCAGGGGAACAAAGACAGATCCTTACCCTGACCTTAACTACACCACACCCATCCTCAATTGTAGTTCTGTCTGAACCATCTCCAAGTACCTAAATGCCAGTTGAACATACTGCAAATATAGATAACTTTCTCATAACCCAGGTCTTGTCACTTGTGTTCCACAGGCCTGAATTGGATCTACATCACGCTTCCTGTCATTCCCCTGCTGTTACTTTTACTCACGCTGCTGGCCGTATGCTGCTTAAAACTGTGCATTGGGCGGTAAGTGTTGTGTGGTACATGTCCGTTCTTCTCGCACTTCATCAGGTTGTAACATGATGCCCGGGTTGTTTGTGTTCCATGTTTAAAAGAAGGAGAAGGAGGCGGCAGAAATCGGTAGTGTGCCACACAGAACCGGGCCTCTGCCCCAGTGCCACTGCGACGGACGTCTACAACGTCATCCGCTCCCAAAAAGAAGACGACCTGTCCACCACGCGACCGCAGACCAAAAACACCTCCTTCTTGTGCTCCTCTCCTGACACTCCAACCGGCGACTACGACAACATGGGGGGTCGCGACACAGAGAGCGGCTTCGTAACGTTGGCCAGCACAGAAAGCGGATTCCTCAACTATGACCTCAACAACCTTAGCCTCGGGCGCCGCGGTACGACCGACATGTACGACAGCAGCTCGGGTCGCTCTGGGAAGACGGAGGGATTCGACCGCAGCCTGGGTCGCTCGACGAAGACGGAGGGATTCGACCACAGCCTGGGTCGCTCTGGGAAGACAGAGGGATTCGACCGCAGCCTGGGTCGCTCGACGAAGATGGAGGGATTCGACCGTAGCCTGGGTCGCCCAACAAAGACAGAGGGATTTGACCACAGCCTGGGTCGCTCGACGAAGACAGAGGGATTCGACCGCAGCCTGGGTCGCTCGACGAAGACAGAGGGATTCGACCGCAGCCTGGGTCGCTCGACGAAGACTGAGGGATTCGACCGCAGCCTTGAGCAGTCGGAGAAAAGAGACTCGTACGACACTAGCCTGTGGCGCTCGGACAACCAAGAGTTTTACAACAGAGCTCCGGGTAGACGCGCCACAAAGAGCGAGTTCTACGGCAGCGGCAGCTTCGTAGAGCAGGAGATGTATGGGTTCAGAAGAGAGAAAAGTGACCTTTACGACCCTTCCCTCGGTCCGGAAGCGAACATGATCAAGGCCGACCTGTACCAGACATATATGACCAACGGCAAAGAGGGCTCGTACCAGACCAGATTGGGAAACTACGGAAGTCAGAATCCCTACCCAAAAAACATTGATTGCTACAGAAGTGACCTTGGCTTCACTGGCAGCCGACGTTATTTCAATGAAGCACAATGGGTCAATAGTGAGGGCTACTGACCCAACTCCCATGTTATGTACAAAGCTTAAAGTATAGGTCTATAAAGCCATATGTTACATGTGCACATATATATGAAGCCATATGTTCCTGCAGGGGCAACCACAAAGTTGATCTTCTTGAAAATGTTAGTTACCTGGGGCACAATCTCTGAGATAGTCAGTTGAGGCATGTAATCCCAAACAGTTAGGGAGACTACTTTTCTTAATCTTCATGAGGAAAATGCACATAGAATTAGACTGGGGATGGCTGTGTGTGTCCTGTTTGCATGGCCTTGTTATGTTGCCTTGTTTCAGAATCCTGACAGTGCCTCCTTTTTGAGTGGCAAAGGAAACTGCCAACTATTTCAATATTTAATATACCTTAATAAGAGAACAGACCGTGATCAAAATGTATTCTATACATTTTGAGTTTACGAATATTCCTCAAGAACTTTTTTTTTTAAATATTACACCAATTTCAAGGTTAAATATGTATGTATAGGAATTATCCAGGTAACATTAACATGGTCAAACAGGGGTAACAAAGGACAAAACATCTTGCATTATCTTCACGTTCAAAGGATCAGGACACCGTCAACAAGAAGGGCTCTACTCATTGTAACCAAAATGTAATAACTCAAATATGAATAAGTCAAACACTCCAAGTTTTCATAACAGACACCCAACTTGGGATTGGTGGATAGCTTTAGATTCAGCTTTTTCATGTCTATAGCAGCTTTCGTGGTTCATAGCGTTGGTATCGTCCGTCCGTCAGTCCATCCATCACGAATAATGACGCCTTGGATCACTTCCCTCTCCGTCGAATGGTTACAAGACTAGCAGTCTAAGCGGAACCATGGGTTGTATTCATTGAATATGAGTGCCTGCTGCCTGACTAAAGTAATGGCATGACATGAAGTGTATGATGGCTTGTTGAGCTAACAGTTTGTATGTTTGTATTACAAGAGGAAACCTACAATTAAAACTGAATGGAATGAACATGCGTCTCTTTTGTGTGTGTGTTGGGAAAATCATGAAATGACAACAATTAAAAGAACACAATTTATTCACATCCTACACTCATTCCAATACTGTCTATATGTTAAATGATTCACTCACTGTCACTTACACACAATTTACCAGTCTGATGCAATGGAGCGAACTGATGTGGTAAACTTACACATAACAAAAACAATTGTTTGTCTCGGCCACTTTGTCAGTATTGTCTTGAAAAGAGACCCAAAAAGATCAAGTTGAAAGGTGTGGCCAATGGCGAAACTGGGAGTGAAAAATTTAATCTTAGACATTCGAACACATGCACCCAGGGAAAAACAATTAATTGAACATAAAATCCTTCAACTTGAGGTCGATGGACCACTCTCACGTGGTACTGACACAATCACAAGCCATAAAGCACAAAGTTGGCGATGCTCCCTAGACCTCTCGCATTGCTAACGTCTCCAATGAAAGGACCTTATAGCGACGTCAATGTCCCTGCTCTCATATCTATCTAGAATGGCCTGCTCTGCTTGTGCCATAGAGACTTCCAAAAAGCACCTTGTAACCCAAAATAAAACCGCCCGTTTCTTTGGTCAGCAAATTCTATGCTTGTTAAGATTGTGGCAGGTATCACCTGATGCTCTTCACTTCAACCAGAAGCATATTTTGGTTTTCAAATGAATCATGAGGATGCATTGCCTTTACCCAAACATGGACGGATGCTCTCGTTATGATGATGTATGCGATTCGATTGCAACAATGCTTTCAGGCAACCTGGGTAGCTCTGGAGGGAAGCATCTCATTTGAAGATCACTAGATGGACCGCTCGGAGAAGGGGGATATTCACTGTCACTGTTGATCCTTTAATGCTGTCGATAAGAGAACCAGATGTAGGTTCCGCCCTTATTCTTATAAGGAAACACACTGAAACACGTGTTCTTAAAGGTTTGATACTCAACCGACTTCATGACACGGACAGACAGTGGCACGCTCAACTTCATCACAGGTATCGGACGAGAGTTGGGGTCGGAAAAAAACGACAACAAAACGAGCAGCCGTCAGACAGGAGGAGCAGGTGTTTTTGCGAGGTGTGCGTCCAGCCTTTAGCGTCCGGCGTGATGCCGTCGTCGAGGTGATGATTTCTGTCGGCGTGGTTTCAGAATGACGTAGTTAATGTAGCTGGTGTGCTGTTCGGAGAGCAACGGCACGAAAAACGCTCGGAACACAGGAGACGACCTGCAAAAAAGACGACAACACAGGCAGCGTTAATGTAGCACGCTAGTGATGTTCGTGGTGATGGCTGGTTTAACCTGTGCACATTGATTTCTCAATGCACAACAGGTGTGAAGCCTCACCCAGCCTCAGTGTCCAATCATTCTGACTCGGGCCAGGTGAGGCTGTTTCAACCAGCCATCAGCCACAAACCCTCCAACACCCCCTTGCCACCAAGACATGTTAACCGGTAACACGGCTATATAGCCATAAAGTTTGTAACCGATGTGATTTCAGTTTTACTTTAGATCGTCAAACGCAATACTATGATGAAAAGAGAGCATCGTTTGAGAAACTCGAGCATCAAATTAAAATGAAATGCGATTACAAAATAAGTTCTGAATGAGGTCTTGTTAATCCACTCGCTTGTGGCTAAAGGAACTCAATCGTTTGGAGTATATTCATTAGGTTTTTCATTAGGCTGAGAGTACAGATGAGTTGTAGGGTATCAGGGGCAGGTTTAATTAATCGGTTTAATAATTCAACACTCATTTTACAGAGCACACCGCTGTTTCGCCAGGAGCATCTCATCACCTCATATCAGCTGAATCCTATCGCTTTAACGCAGCAAAGCCGCACACAGAGCCTGAATCGTGGTTGTAGTTCTTGGGATGCAGCAATTCATTAAAAAGGTCTATCCCAGCTAGGCAGTGTGGTTTGAACTTAACCACAAAATCATATTGAAATAAAAACCAAACTAAGAGTGTAATAAAAAAGTTTAACGGTTTTCTGCTTCCATCAACGTTGTGGACTGCCATCTTAAGGCTCTTAACCCGAAACCAAATGTAATAGCCGAGCCCTGTTGTAGAGGCTAGTAGTGTGTGCTACTGACCCCATTACCTGCTACTAAACCCTGGATCGGAATTCACTATGGATCAAACCGAAAAATAGTGTAAATGGTAATAGCATGTTATCTGTATTTATCACACAGCTCTTCTTTATGCTGTAGAATGCTCCATTCACTTCAACGTTCGGCGGGCAAATATTTTTCATAATTGACCATTGCTAAGCATAATTGACAGCCGTCAAGGAAAGTGGATTTTTTGCCTCTGATTCATGTCTTTCGTAGCACTCCACAAGTAGTCCGGTAACTTATCAACTTAACGTCAACTTAACTTATCAACCCCAGCATATTCGGCTGCTAAGCGACGTCAGCTGATCTGAAGCCTACCGGAAAAAAACGTAACCTACTGCCAGGCCTTATTTTCCG
Source organism: Gadus morhua (assembly GCF_902167405.1). Classification (NCBI taxonomy): domain Eukaryota; kingdom Metazoa; phylum Chordata; class Actinopteri; order Gadiformes; family Gadidae; genus Gadus; species Gadus morhua. The sequence goes on along the minus strand of NC_044054.1, from coordinate 24,330,135 downwards.
TATCTATATGTACATATATTATAATACCTGGAAGCGTCTAGGAATGGCTTGAAGGCGATGACGGTCCACTCCTCCTTGTTGGCAGAGTAGCGTGGTTCTAGGGGCGTTTCATTATGGCGGTCCAGGTCCACCAGGTAATGACACTGCCGCAAATCCACCTGGGACACAGTAGAGTATGACAAAGATTTAAAGATTCAAAAGGTTTTTATTCTTTAAATCCTTGGTAGACTGGATAGATCCGTCTACCAGCCTACCCAGTGGACTGTAGCAAACGTTGCTCATCTATCCGACATTCATCTAGGTGGACACGCCCACTTTTGATGTCAGAAGAGGCCGATTTTCAAAATGTCTTGTAACGACTAATCACACTCACACCTAGTAGCATAATATGTCACCTTTAAACAAACCAAACCTATATCAAAATCATATCTTTCATCAGAATTAAACCCAACGAAACCATCCTTAATCCAAGGCCTGAATTTAATTTTGAAGTAGCTCCTGATTGGTCGCAGCTCCTGATTGACTTACATATCTGGTTGGTTCTTCCAAGTTCTGGTCGTTCATATTGGCCGGAATAGTCTGAGTCGCCGTTGGACCGGCCGCGTACGGCTGAGGAAGTTGTCCTTTAAACTCTGATTGGATGAATTGGAGCTGCCAGCTGGAGATGGAGAATAGTGAGTTGGAGATAGCATCCACAGAAATGTACATCCTACCCTGTCAAGTCACTTCCTAGTACGTCCAGTCAAACACAAAATGATTACTTTGTTTAATATTGATTATTTTACTTTGATTAGGGTGCGGCCTATCCAATAAAATCTTGAAAGGTAGACCTAATACATACTATAGAACCGTCTTTCCCAAAGACTTCAACAAGAAGCATGTTTTTGATAGTACTGAATGTTTGTTTTGTTCTGATAATTTTACTTATAACATTGTATCTAGTTGAAAGGCTAATGTACATTGTGAGAGGAAATAACAAACAATGAGATAGCCTAAACAAGGAGATTTGAACTCTGCCTACATGCATTTATTTGGTCTCATTTAGGGCCGAGTATTTAATACGTGTATTATGTTTTCAATAACAAGTGCATAAAACAAAGTTGTGATTTATCTCTTCGAAATGGCTGGTTTAGGTTCATATATAAGGTGATGCGGAATTGGCAGTAAAAACATTCAGGAATGTTAATTTATGCATACATTTGTTCTTCTCACGATTCTCTACCATCTCCCATATCCTATCCTATCTCCTATCTTCTATGTCATCGGCTACCTCCTATCTCATCTCTGAGGAGAGGGACATGCTACCACTGACCTGTGGGGGAGCAGGAAGCTGCTGGGGTATCGGTGCCACTCCTTCCCCACGCACACCGTCACAGGCCGGCCGTCCGGCACGCTGTGCAGGCTGGGGTCCCTGGCGATGCGGTGGAACTCGGGGTACAGGTCCAGAGGCGCGTGGTATCCTGCGCACAAACACACACAATTCAAACACAAATTGTTAAGTTACACTCATAACATTTATACAAACTCAATGGTACTATTGATGTTGCTGCTGCTTCACATTTATTTGAGAGTCCTTTTCTCTGTATCTGCATCTGAGCATTGAACTTTCACTATGTCCGTATGGTTGCAGCCGACGGCTCCATTGAAAGGCTCCGCCCAACGGGCGTCAGGTGGCACTATATAGTGATAGGCGTTTAATCCTGACACATTTACAGTGCATTCACATGCACTGATCACATCCCCAGTGTCTAGCCAGGGCAGGGCATCCAACTCCCAGCTGAAGGGTCCCGCCCTCCATCCCCAAATGTCCGAAGGCTCACCTGTAGCCGCCCTGGAGCAAGGCACCCCAACCACCTGCCCGTTGATGTCCTTAGTAACATGCATCTGAATCCACCACAAGTGGCTGTGGATAAATGCCTCTGCAGAATGACTTAATCGTCAACGGTGTCGTGTGTGTATGTGTTCATCATTACCTCTGAAGAGTGCCACAGAGCGGGACAGCGACAGGACGGTGAACACCAGTAGGGAGCCGAGGGCCAGCCAGTTAGAGGACACTGTGTAGTGCTCCAGGCGGTACCGCTGGAACAGGAAGTGGTAGCATTTCTGTGGGGAGAGAAGAACACTGGAGTGACCCAACGAAGACTTGAATTTCGATTGTTGAAAGCACTTTTGCGCTGTGCACTTTTTTTACGGGCAACCAGCAGAGTAGAGGGAAATGTTGAGGGATGGGTTGTTAAAAAACAACTTTGAGAGGCAGCAGGGTTAACAGGATGCAGCGTTGGCGAGGCTTTCGATGCGGTAGCTTGGGAGAGAGGGCCTACCTGGAGAGAGGACATGGCCACGGCGGCACTGAGACAGATGAGGGGGTAGATGGGAAAGAGGAAACGCTCCTCCTTGTGAGGCCGTGTGAAGAACACCAACATCCACAGGTACATGGGGGACAGGGTCAGCCAGTACGGGCGGCCCAGGTTCTGTACTGCACACACACACACACACACACACACACACACACACACACACACACACACACACACACACACACACACACACACACACACACACACACACACACACACACACACACACACACACACACACACACTTGAATAAACCATACTCATAAATTGTTTTTTTTGTTTTGTTTTGTCTTGTTTTTGTTTTATTTATTTCTTATTGCTTATGTTTATTTATTTTTACACAATGTCTTGTTTTTTAAATAATGTATGATGACTATATGCTCTGTAAGGTGACCTTGGGTGTCTTGAAAGGCGCCTCTAAATTAAATGTATTATTATTATTATTATTATAAATACAAAGGATTACAAAGGACTTTTAATAAATTATACAGGCACACATACATGAAGGCACACACACTATTTATATGCTACATTAAAACTCAACGGACATCACAAGCTATGGTGACTGCAGTGACTGAGTCAAAACACCTGAGACCTAGAGACAATGCTGCCATATGATACACATCAATTACATTTCCTATGACCCTGGCTGGGACCCATAAGGACCCTGGTCCGGGTGTGAGGCGGTGGCGTGGACAATATGGACAGTGGTCTGAAAGCGAGCAGGGGAGGGCAGTGGGGGCGTCCTCACCGTTGAAGCGGTGCAGCAGGGTCTCCATCAGAGCGCTGAGAGGCAGGGACAGCAGGGCCAGCGCAAACACCAGGTTGAAGTTCAGGAAACCGTTGACGAAGTAGAAGGACCAGGGCTCTGTCCCTGGAACCAGAGCATCAAAATACCACTTTACGAGGTCTGCATCGGGTCGAGGTGCTCCCCGGTTTGATAGGGCCCCATGTAGCTGCTCTGAAGGCAGTGTACATGACTGGGGGGGGAAATGACTGGCCTGTTCGCCATGCTAGAGCTTGAACTTTGAAAGCAACTCAAAAAGGGCAGAGATACGTCACGGGGGCCTAGTAAGGTGCCTCAGTTGGAGGAACACCTAGAACCATTACCGATAGTTGGTGCTGGCTATGCTTCATGCATTTCTGATTGCAGCTGGGAGCCAAACACCATAACCACTAGGCAGTCCTGTCCCTCATGACCTTCAAAAGAACAACAAAGCGGTGTTTACGTGTCTTGCTCTCTCGTCAAATGCGGGAAATGATTCTGCTTGTGTCAACACTGGCCGAGGTTCAGACCACAGTACAAAGATCATTAATTGATCCGTGGTTGCTCAAATGGACTTTCCAGACTTTCAAAATGTGTCACAAATATCCAGATGCCTTGTGAAAGATGTATTTGAATGACATTGGTATTTATGAGGGTACTGCTAAAGAAGACTCTGGGTAAAATAAATTATGGAAACAAAAACTCTTCATTGAGGTGCTGGACTTGAACTCTATGACTCAACTCATGTTTATTTGTAGAGCCCTGAACCACAGTTCAATCCCTCAAATGGCTGCACAAGCATAGGCGCCGGAACCTATGAGGCCAATGGCCACCCCACTTTTCGTGGAAAATCCCACAACGAAAGTCTGGCATGCCAGAAATTTGGCATTTCTGGTCCTCACCGTGAAGTATCCATTGTTGACATGGAGGGAATCCCGCAAACGGCTGGAGCTCACGGGCAGTGTTTGCTAACTAGTAAAGAACTAACTAGTAAAGTAAAGACTAGTAGAGATGCGCTGTTGGCGGTCATACCCACGCACACCGTGGATAATCCAAGGGTTGGGTGGATTGCCATTTTCCATAAGCATTCCACTGTGCGATCATCCGTGCTGCATATGCCCTCACACATTGTTGAAATCATATGCTGGATGCTTTATTCTTTCTTTGTGGCTTTTAGTTAATGATCGGGCTAAAATGAGACCACGTTAGCTATGTTCGCTGACAACAGGGGACATTTCATATGGGTTGGACATTTTAGCGAGCCAACAGGCTTTTTGTCGGGACGCTGAACACGGAACTCAAAATCGGGCTGACATTACCGCTCATCCACGCATCTCTACTAACTAGACCTCACTGCACCACGCAGAGGACCGCCATCATAATGCCTAGTATAGGAACTCGGGATCCATTGTTATTAACACTTTGTTGCTGCGTTGATGCTGCTTGAAGCCCTGCATTAAACACGACCAAAGTTTCTACAGTCAAATCCAAAAGCCATCTATAATGATGATTGCGATGATGATGAGGATAATGATGACGATGATGATAATGAAGAAGGTTATTATGATGATTCAGTGTTTACTTTGCAGTGACGACAGTGCGCCGCTTCCTATTGGTGCTAGGGGCGGCAATTGACGCGCGGGAACTGCGCACCGCGGCGCTTTGACGCCGGTGTGTGAGTGCGGCCAGCTTTAGGATGATGAGGAGTCACGCGCTGTTCGACACATGCACGCGCACTTGGCCCCCCCACCACTGAAATCATTCCGACGCCACTGTTCACAAGCCCACATTATACGACACCAGAAAAAACCTAAGCCAATCTATAGGGTAATGAAGTGAGAATCCCTCTCAAGTACTCTAACGATAAGCGTATCGAAACCGAAATCGCGACACTCAAGGCTACGAACCTCGCGGTGTGAGAAGGCAGAAGCGTGACACGCCCTTTCTAACTCCCACTATCCTCGAGTCGAGATCCAGCCACGTGATATGAGCTGTTAGTGCCAGGGTTTCCGCTGTCCGGTAATAGAAAAATTAAATGTCATACAAAATTGTTTCCCTGCGGTCAAATTTATTGAAATTTGCTAATAATCTGTCTAAATAATAGTCTGCTGACACCGCTCCTCTTATCAATGCCGTAAGTCTGCGACGAGATGCCCTCGCTGTGATGACAGCGGATTGCATTTCTCTACAGCCTGCGAAGTCCTCATATGCGATATGAACAACATTTATTCAGAGTGGGCCAAGCGCGCAAAAATAGCCTGTGTGATCCCTGTCTCTAGTGTTTTGTGTGCTTCTACTGGCAGTTGGTCTGCTTATAGGTCGGAATGAAGCGGTCACCGATTATTGACAGGCTGGGTACTTTATTCTACCGTAACCAAACTCGTTTGTTTCTGAACTAGACACACACACACACACACACACACACACACACACACACACACACACACACACACACACACACACACACACACACACACACACACACACACACACACACACACACACACACACACACACACACACACACACAACCGCTCGCCAACTCCCACACACACAGCCATTCTCGCGCACACACACATACGCTACTCGTAACACTGCCTCGTTATTACGAATCAGACGGTCATGTTTTTTCCCATCTATTTGAAGGTTAGGCTATTAAACATGTTGCATTCTATACGGCCTGATTATGTCATTATTTAAGCTACACAGCCTAATAAGAAGCGATAATAGGATATTTGACCGAAAAACGAAACCTATGCAGGTCACTTTGACCGGCACCGATTTTTCTAGCGGGAACGCTGGTTAGTGCTACCAAACTATTCAAATTGCTATTATGTATTTGACATTAATATTTTCAAATACATAAGCCTCAACCACAAAACTAGTTGAGGCTTTTTGCAAGTTGCAAGCATCCTCCAACTGCAATCTTTGGTTATTTATTTATTCATTTTGCTATACTTGAATAGTATTCTTTCTGTTCAAATATGTTCAGTGCTCCAAATTATTTGTTATTAAATGATACATTAAGTTAATTGTTAATCGTGGGATTTATCGAACCGTGGGTCAAAAATCGTGATACAAGCCGAATCGTGAGTTGGTGTATCGTTACAGCCCTAATAAGTACTCCATAAGCACTGAGGCCTCTCTTGTATCTAACCTAAGTAGTGTTTTCGAACTAGTGTAAGTGTTAGCCAAGTCGAATACACCCAGTGACATCACTATGACAATAGCACATGCTATGGGTTACCGTAGAGGTCAGGGCCATGCGGTGTGAAGACATTGTAGAGCAGAATGTTCAGAGGTGCGATGACCAGCTTCCCGTAGAAGAAAGAGTCCACCATCACCACGGGAACCTTGGAACACACAGGAAGGAGAATGATGCCGCGTTTCCACTGCAGGGTGCGGAACGGATCGGATCGGATCGCAAAGGGGCGGTAGGGAGGGGGCGGTATAGCCCAGCTCAGTTCCGAGGTCGCGTTTCCACCGCCGACAGTACCCTTTGTGGTAGGCCGGATGTCGATCGCCGCGGCAGCTACGTAAACATCGTAAACAACGTCTTCCTCCGCAAGAATGCAGACGAACGTCTCCACCTCCTTGTTCGCCCAAGCAAGCTTTTTACGCGACATGTTAATTGTAAAGAATAATACCTCGAGGCTACTGTTTGTTTGTTTTTATCCCCGCGTCACCCGGAAGTGACGATTCTGTCGACCAATCAATTCCAGGGTACCCTTTCAGGCGTCTGGTCTCGTTTTGGGTACCGCAACGGAGGAGTCCCTAAAATGGGGTCGGAACGGGTACGGCAAAGTCCGGGTCACGCCCACTTTTGGCAGTGGAAACGCGATCCGACCCGCACCTTTGCGATCCGATCCGTTCCGCACCCTGCAGTGGAAATGCACCATAAGTGCCTGAACTTTATTTGTGTCTAGCTTTTCCCAACCATGCAACATTAACCGTGTGTGTGTGTGTGTGTGTGTGTGTGTGTGTGTGTGTGTGTGTGTGTGCCTGACCAGGATTAGCAACAGCGCTAGGGCCGACCAGAGGATGAAGTTTCTCCACTCCCTCCTCATCACCAGCAGGTCAAAGGCGATGGGGATCCTGCAGCACAGAATAGAAAGGACTTCATTATTGATCGACAATCGAAATGGCCACGCCTTGATATATTCTCCCACATGACATCTTAACAAATTTAACGTTTGCAATCCATATTGCAGATATATTCCAAATCCAAAGTATCTCCAGATTCATTGCATTACACAAACTACGGTAAGCAATTAAAATAGACAGATTAGATTAAAAATGATAGCGACTCAATTTTTATTGCTTTTACTCTTCATTGCCTTCATGTGCAGTGTGCATGTGATTTGATTAAAATGTATGGCATTATCACCGGTTTCTTTCTTTAATGTACAGCGTCAGTGACCGTTGTGTTGCATCCACTGTATATGAAATGTGTTCCATCAATAAAGCTGAGACGGACTGTTCGATGTCCTACCCAATCAGAGCGGAGAATGGCCAGCCTACAATAGCTCCAGCTGCCACGCCCATGACAGCCAATGGAATTGAGTCTTGGAACCAGCCCGTCATGGCAACCAACGTGGTATACATGCAGAAGGAGGAGGGAAGGAACGCTGGGGGGAAAGCAGAGATGTAGAGATGCAGTCATCTCAGCATGTTCAAATGTAAACTTAGCTGTAATGAACAATTATGGGTCATGGAATATATAAACATATATAAAGCAATTGCATAAGATGTAATTGGATGACATAATACAATAACATCGTGCAGAAACAAAAAGGTTCAAACGATAAGACTCATATTTCCTGTGCGAGTTCAGAAGAGTCAAATGTTACACTAAAAAAATCATTACAATTATACATGAATATCGAAGAATATTAGTAATAACATTATATTCAAACAAAATGAATATGGCCAGCATGGGTAATTGCACCCAGGGTCTACTTTGGAAACACAAATAGGGATAAGGAGGAAAATGCTAGAGGTGCGAGGGACAGAACCGGCTCGGACCGGAACCAACCTGCGGAGGAACAGAACATTCCGGTACTCAGCACCAGGAACGCCAACATCAGGCGACCCACATGCAGACCAAACTTCTTACACACCGCCCTGCGTCCAACACACACACACACACAAACAACAGCCAATCAGCTTCCTTGCTAGGGTTAGCGCCAAAGCAAGAGATCAGCTGGTGATTCAATTCATAGTAACTATGAGCAACTGAATGGTTTTTTTTCCATTATTTACCACCAGGTTTGATGTTGAGCAGCCAGAAAAGCCATTTCAAAATGTAACCTAGAGTGATATCACGTGTGGTGTCCACCCAGAAGTATGATAAACAGCACAGCAGACCAGTTGGAACGGTCCAATGGATAGGGCCGTCACAATCCATAATGCATCTCGATCAGTACTCATTTTAAATGACGTCTTTAAGGCTAATCAGCGTCTCACATGGTGGTTAAATAGGGGTCCGTTTAAATTGGAGTTAAGGCAGACTCACTTGTAGAAGTAAAGTTCACAAACACAGCAGCAAAACGCAAGAACACATCGTACGAAGTAGAACACCAACACCTGGAACAAAACGTATTTCCTTTCACAACTTCATTCATGGGAAAAGACAGATTTATGACATAGACAAGTCTGGACTGTAAACATTGAAGTAATATCATGAATATGCAGTATTCCCTAAAACCATATTTAGGACAGTAAAGGAATGAATGTGGATAAGAACACTTTATTTATTTTTTAATTAAAGAAAACATAAAATATGTGAAGAATTTATCATTTGTGCAAACATATGTCTCTATGCTACATTAGTGACAGTGCCATGTCCAGTGTTACTACCTTATTGGTCTGCAGTACATGGGCGTGTATGCAGGCAGGGAGCGCGTGCAGCCAGAGATAGGCATACGACCGGATGGCGTAGAGTGGTGAGTATTCCCATGTCTGCATCCCTGTCCCATACAACAGGTAGTGCATCTGCACAGGATGGAGATTACACAATCCCTTACTATTAAGGCATTGAGATGCTTGCGTTCAAAGGGACTTAATGACAATAATAATAATAAGGGGAAAATGTACAAGAAAATAAATCTGTAATAATATATATATTATTAATGAGAAGGTAGTTGCAGATTTATCAAAACAAACCTTAAAAAAATTGATTTATCTTATCAGTATAACTTGATCTGTACAAAAAAACATAATAGAATAATCTTGCCAAAAAAATGGTTTAACTTAATCCAACCGACTATGATGTAATAAGCGTAGAGACACCGGAAATGAATCATTACTGCTTACAGGCTCCCAGTAGTTGAAGGTTTCATCGCAGTCAGAGATGTTGCTGAGCAAGGCAGCGCAGAAGCGTGCAGACAGCAAGCATTTGAACGCTGTAGATCCTTCTGGAGCCCACACCTGTCCTCCTCGACCTACCGACCTGTAGAACACACACACAAGCACACTTTTATTAGCACAAGGAAACATAAATCCAATCATCTTTTCTGTCATAAGAACTACCGGTTTCTCGGTTGACATTATCATTTGTATTTATTAGTGGTGCACAGCCTGTGAAAACATTTGAAGAGCAGTCTGTTTTCTTGGCCTCCCGTATGACTACTTGCAACTTTTCTTTAGAGCCGTTCATCCAAACAACTTCATAATTGCCACGGCACTTCCTTTGGTCCTTAGCAATACATCTGCCAAGTGTAAAGTCACGCACACACATATACGTCATAGTGGGAGGAAATTGGGACAAACAATAAACAAATAATCGAGGGTCCTGGCACCACTTCGACCCCGAAGTTTAAAATCATGTATAAGACCTAAGACAGGGTTTCAAATAGGAAATAGGTAAATTGCCTTCAATCAAAACACATATTTATCACCATATTGTGGCCAATTAGTACAACTGCGATGTTTGGCTTGGTGCAGTTTTATACTACATAGCCTGATTTATCAATCATTGCATTGCATTGTAGTTTTTGTTTTTTTTATCGTAGGAGACTCTGATATCCGCTGATATAACCCATCTATTTGCTGAACTTCACTTTATTGGCAAAAATTATTCACTGAGGTACAATTAGATGTTGCCAGCTCAGGATTTCATTATTTGGCTAAGCTTTATGTCTCTACTACGGGTTTATGTTTTTGATTGTGAGAGTTTATAATTATTGGCACACACACACACACACACACACACACACACACACACACACACACACACACACACACACACACACACACACACACACACACACACACCTCTTTATGAATAGAAACGGCAGTCACTGGACAACGCCGTAAGCTACATTTCCACTGGTTCAATTGTTTAACAAGGCATTTTTGAACACTGGTGCATGTTATAAAACCAAATTCAAACAAGCCATTGACCACCAGATGATCATTATTTCAAGTGCAGTCAGCGTTTGTGACACGCCATCACAGAACGAATGAATGAGTCTCTCATACTGTACCTTTAACTGCAAGACTGTCACTCACAAACACACACACAGATCGTCTGGTCGATGCAAGCCGATGAAACACTACCAAACACTGTGCAAAACGGACCCTAAACCATCAAACACACAATGAAACTATGACCCAATGTTATTGTGTTGGCTATAAAAGCACGATAGTTAAACCGGGTAGGCTATCAGGTCGATCAGGCAAAGTGGGTCGGGCCAGAGGTGACGTTACATTCGCGACTACTTACTCTTGGCGTGTCTCTGATAGTTTGCCCTCATCGCTGCTCTTTTCCTCTTTTGATATTCGAGCTTCTGCGGGGACATTGACGTTATTTGCATCTTGCCTGCTGACTCGTTTGGTCCGCTGACGAGGCCCCTTCACCGCCATGTTTTCATTAGCTTCAAATAATTCGTCCGCTTCCGCCACGGATCGGAGGAATTACTGAGCTCAGGCCCACATCCGCCAAGACGGTTATGACGATGGTTGACCGAAAGGTGGCAGTGTGCGATGTTTTTTAAATAAACTCGTTGCTTGTACCCCCTCGAAATTGTGTAAAAATGTGGATATGCAATGTGTACAATGCACAAAGCAATAAACGAACACAAGTGGATTAATACACAAATGCTTATTAAATATCTGCATAAATATTGAAAATATTAAATTCTATTTGAATGAATAAACAAAAGACCTGTTGTTTAAAACCCATTTTATAAATTTTATAAAGTAAATTATCTGATGGTGACATGGAGATGAGAACAGAGCAGTGACTCCAATCGTCGGTGCAGTTCAAGGGCCTTCGTGTGCGACAGTGCATGGGAATGCGAGTGGTAAGTGACTCTGTAGCAGTAGCTGGTCCGCAGTGCCTGTTGTTCCTGTCGGGAGAAGAAATCAACGAGCTCCACCTTCTCCACCGCGCCCAGGCAGGCTTCCCTCGCCAGTGCGTGAAACTTCCTGTCGTCCCACGCCGACGGGCCCTTCCAGAAGCTGACGTCAAAGCTGAGGCGGCGGGAGAACAAGGATGGTTGGCGGAACAACGGCATTGACGGCTGCGGCTCTCCCAGAGGTGGGTGGAGGGGGAGGCAGGGGTCAAAACACTTTGAAAAGCACGGGTCACGTGTCCAGAGAAGCCGCCAATCAGGGAGTGAGAAGAGGCACGAGGCGATGAGGTCCAGATTGAGGGACACGGTGACCTGGACCCACCCCTCCGCATTTTTGCCAACACTCGCAAACACTCTACCCACTGCTCCCATAGGCTGCGCGGTCAGGTACAAACACCCGGCTTCCTTAACAACGGAAACCCCATGGGGAGAGAGCAGACGCTCCAGTGTTTGCCCGAGCGACGTGATAGGCTGACAAGCTGCTGGGAACAGCCCCCTGAGCAGGAGCTGGTGAAAGACGGGCGGGGCCCAAGGGCTGATGGGAACATCTCGGAAAACAAGCCCACTGATGCCAAACATGCGACCAATGGAAGCACCAGTATTCTCGCGGCAGTGGCTTCCATCAATCTGCTCCTCAACTGAAACAACTTTACCAGTCTGCAGGTCTCCTCGTTCTTTTGCTTCCCCTCGTCTCGCCGTCATCTCCTCCATCTGAGGGAGGAGTGATGGGCGAAGCACGAAAAAAAACACCAACACTCCCCTTTTCTGTGTCTACATCTGGTCTTTCTACACCAGATGGGTCTTCATTTGGTTTGTGTAGATCTGGGGTGGCTTTGTCTGGTCTGTATTCACCTGTTGGGTTTACATGTAGTCTCTCCATGCTCCTTCCATTTTTGCTCTTGTTTGGGACGGCCGTGTCCGTTGTGGAACCGCTCTTCACACATGACTCAATTGGGTCCGTGTGTTTCTCCTTGAGGTCCAAGTAGGCCAACTGACACCTTAGCTCAGTCTCATTGACTCTCTGTGTGAGAGGTTCTTGGCGAAGCAGCTGTATCTCGTAGCAGTGACTCTCAGTGACGTCGTCTCCATCTAAGGATGCTGTCTGCCGCTGTTCAGAGTTGAGGAGGAATGGAGGTGGCTTGGTTGCCATGGTGATGCAACATCTCTCCTCTAATCCATTCACAACATAGTCCTGGACCAATTTGATGGGATGGACAGAGTCAATGCAGAGGAAATCCCTGGAGGTGAGGAAAAACATTATTAAATCATCGCAATCATCATACATCTAAATCTGACGGCATAAATCAGCTGATTTGTTTTAATTGATGCATTAAGAATGGCCACAACTCTTTACTCTTTACCTTGTCATAAAGTCACTGAGTTCTATAGGTACATAGTACTGGACTCTCTGGTCCCCGACTATCTCCTTCATGGTCACCCTCACCGGGGTGGTGTACGGGTGGCTACGAGTGAACACATGAACCAAGGCATTCTCCACATGGAAGCCTTTATCCTGGCTCCTGACCACACAGAAACAAACATCAGTCAGTCAGTCAACAGCTTCAACTACTGCCATACATCTCAAGGGTTACCGCACCAGATTACCTGTATCCAGTACACTTGTAGCTCTCGACCTCCTCACTCTTAAACGGTTGGACACTGCTTAGGACGAGATCTGCTTCTGCCGCCATAGCGACGACCTGCCAGCTATTTTGCCACTCTCTCATTGGCTGATCAGCTGGAGTCCCACCCTGCCCGTTGCATAGGGCGACATGGATGTCTCCATGTTCATCCAGCACCTTGACACAACTTTATAGACAGTGGACACCACACATATCAGTCATCTGATGCCCAGACACCCACAACTTGAGTTTATTTCACTTGGGTTCAGCTATCATTTAAACAAAAGAGCGTCCATTCGTACCTGAGGAAGAACTTTTTAAGAAGTTCCCGGTTCTTCTTGACGCCACTTTTGCGACCACAATGAGGGAAATTGAAAATCACACGGTTGAACACAGCTCCCTGAAGAGATGCACATTCTTCCAGCCTCGTACAGTCTACCCCGAAAAGGATAGTCCCCCCTGAGGAACCAGAAACGCACAAAATAAATCGTGAAGAGCTTCCATTTTTTTTATACATAAATAGATGTATAGATCATTTTAATGAGCATACCCGAATCCCTGATCATCTGTATATTAGCAGCAGCTCCCTCATGCTTGACGTCTTCCTGCCGCTGAAGGCAAGTGGCTGTTATTTTGTTCTCCGGTGAAAGTTTGCTCAGAGCTGAAGAAAATGAAAAATTCCCTTCCCCTACGAACAGTGTATGACCAGACATGTTGCATGCGTTTGTAGGATAGGTTAAGCTTCATTCATTTTTTGACGGACTGTTTATGCGGAAGTTATATATCCTCTAATATTCATCCTTTTTGTTTTTTCTGCACCAAACAGAACAATCATTGGAAATGTAATATCCCACCGTTTGTTTACCAAGTCGGACATCCTTTTAGTATTAGTTGGCATACATTAAAACGTCAATTGTTAGTCGATTACAATCACTCTCATGCACCTCCATGAATGTTTTGAACATAGTTGTGTTACCAGGGTACCAGCCCGACTAGAAACAAATGCTCTTCAATGATTTCAACAAACAAACATAAAAAATACCTAACTATTAATTCCGAGATCATTTCTGTTAAACATATGAATTCAACAGTAGCAGGTTAATTATCTGTAATGTTTTAGTGCGTCGTTAGAATTGGTTGACTGACGTTTATAGGCAATTATCTTTGTTTCCAGGGGGACACACTTACCTGGTAGCACATCGCTTCTGGTGAGATTGGATGGAGAGCCCCTCACAGCATCACTTCAGCAAGCATCAATAGCGTTTTCCCGTTAACTATGTCTCTTTTTTCATGCTCTTTTTGACATTTCAAATGTTGAACAAGTCATATTATCCGGCGCATATTTAATCGGTTGTGGTAACGTTCAGAGTGAGTAAAAATAACTCCTTGCTATTCTAATGAATGATGCTTCTGCCTTCATGCTAAGGTCATGCTAGCTAGCAGAGATGCTACAGCTTTATACACAACCATTGACAATGAAGCAAACAACCTAGAAATATTTAATTGTAACACTCTTGTTCTGTGTGTATATATGTGTGATAAGCAATATGTACCATTGTATGCATCCCCTATTTTTGTTACTTACACTCACCTTTGTGTTTCTATGTCAAAATTGGGGGCAGTATAGCATTATTGTAAGGCTGTTTTAAGCCTAATTTCCCCAGTCTACCTCTAAGCATCCTTTTAAACCCTACTACAATGTTAATGTAGGCCTATGTATCTTGAATGAAAAATAATTGTAGATGGGTTTTGAGTAAATAGTAAAATAGCCAAAGTAGAATTCCGTCCTTTTTTGTTCTTAAAACTTTTGGTTGAGGAATCCAAGAAGGCAACACTAACCGTTTCAACCAATGGAGGGCCAATCCCAATTCATTTTGACCTTTTAATTCAGTGTGTTTGAAAATGTGTGCGTGCATGTCTGTTTGCGATGGTGTTGCCAGGAGGTATTGTGCCCACATGGGCAGCGTTCTGGCCCTATCGTCTGGTGCGGCCAATGGGACCTGGCCCTTCTCCCCCGACACCCCTCCCTCCCGTTGGGACACGCACCCCGCCCACTGGGACCGCCCCCCGCGCTGGGAGAGGAGAGATGGCCGCCTGCCCAACCCTGGCAGCTTCCACTCCCTGCACAGGAGCTGCAAGGGTATATGCCACCACCGCCGACCACTCATCACATCATCATGAATCACCCAACGCGCTGCTAATACGTGCCTGAAACGTATTACAGGGGTGTATTGATACGCATTTATTTAATAGGACACATTTACATAATAGGTTGTGAGGTACTGATTATAATTAGTTTTCCTTTTGATCCTGTCTATACAACACAAAAAGGAATTCTGAATTATGCTGAAGACTCAAAGATAGATGACTTAGGCTTCGAGTTTCGAAATAAGGTTCAAAACCCGTTGCATTCAATGTTATTTTAACAATTACATTTATAATATTTGAGGTTCCTCTTCTCCTTCATCCTTCCCCAGATGTATTCCCACAGCAGATCGAGGGTGTCAAGATGACAGTCAATAAGACTTTAAGCAGCTTCTTCAAGGTAAATGTCCCACTCAACAACCTCAGATGGTTTAAACTTTAGGGTGTTGGATGATTCTGGGACGAGGCTATCAAAAGTTGCTTTGGATGAAAGCGTCTGCTGCATCACTAAATAATGATAGACAATACTAGTATACAGTAATAAACAGTATTGCTGTACGATCTAACAGCGATGATGCCTGAGCTACATTATAATGGTTAATATGTGTGTCTATTCCCAGGCCAGCCACACATTCCACCTCAGTGCGGTCAGTCCATCCTACTATCGCTTCCACACGGAACACCTGCAGGACGACCAGTACAGCAAAGATAAGGTGCCTCCATCACTCCTCAATGAACCATGAGGACATGAACTAGTGTCTCTAGAGCTCATGGAAGAGCTGCTCACAGGCGTTAAGGTGTTGAGCGAGGCTTCCTGTTAGAGAACTCTGTCAGTGGCTGTTAAAATCTGGTAAAGAAAAACAAAGTGTCTAAATGGTCGCTTTCATGGTTGACGAAGCCGTGGGTGTGTGAACGTTTGCATGGGAGTGTTTTGAGTGGCATCGATGCCCTAATAAGGGCGTCCTGCAGACTGAATTGGAGAAAGTGTTTTGTTCTCCTGGCGACAGGACGCTCCCGCGCTGATTGGAGAGATGGATTCTTCAGGGAGTTTAAACGCTCATTCTCTCATTCATCTGACCGAGGGAGTCAGAGCAAGGGCCGTATTCCAGGTATCTATAGACTCTATACACATTGTATTTAATTAGTATATTATTATTAACATTTCCATTACAGCTATGTTAACTTTTACTATACCGGACCTATGTACCGGGAGGGGCTGGGAGTGGTGGCAGTGATTGAGTAATGTTTTTTTCAGTGTTTACCGGTTATACAAACACTGTCCCTTGTAAAACATTTGTGCTACACACCATGAATTCAATTAATTATTTTGGGGGGCAGCATGAATGAACTGATGAATTCCTTGAATAAAAAGTGTGCACACTTTATAATATATATTAATAACCCTTTGTAGTTATATTTTGCTCTAACATACCAAGATGAGTTCCATGGGGAAGCTCCTTAGCAATAGATGACGTTGTGATTCTGATGGTCGTTAAATGTTACCCTGTCTTCTGTCACCGCCCGGTTCCTGGTGTAGAGCCAGCAGTCCCAGTTTGTCACGTGGCAGTTTGAGACCGAGTACAGAGGA